>NC_091217.1:13730853-14030853 GCF_040958095.1 Procambarus clarkii | reverse complement strand
GGAATTAAACCTCACTTCGCTGAAAGACAGAAGAGTTAGGGGGGGACATGATCACCACATTCAAGATTCTCAAGGGAATCGATAGGGTAGATAAAGACAGGCTATTTAACACAATAGGCACACGCACTAGGGTACACAGGTGGAAACTGAGTGCCCAAATGAGCCACAGAGATATTAGAAAGAACTTTTTTAGTGTCAGAGTGGTTGACAAATGGAATGCATTAGGAAGTGATGTGATGGAGGCTGATTCCATACACAGTTTCTAGTGTAGATATGATAGAGCCCAATAGGCTCAGGAACCTGTACACCTATTGATTGACGGTTGAGAGGCGGGACCAAAGAGCCAGAGCTCAACCCCCGCAAGCACAATTAGGTGAGTACAATTAGGTGAGTACACATACACACACACACACACACACACACACACACACACACACACACACACACACACACACACACACACCGTATGTCTGAGCAGTTGGTCCAGATGGAGTTTCACCATGGGTTCTGGGAGAATGTGCATCTGAGCTCTGCATTCCACTTCACCTGATCTTTCATGTATCCCTGTGTACAGGAGTCGTAGCAGACGTGTGGAAACAGGCTAGCATAGTTCCAATCTACAAAAGTGGCAGCAGGGAAGACCCCCTCAATTATAGACCTGTATCATTGACAAGTGTAATAGTCAAAATATTGGAAAAACTAATACAAATTAAATGGGTAGAACATCTGGAGAGAAATGATATAGTATCAGACAGACAGTATGGTTTTCTATCTTGCAGGTGATTTCCTATTAGCAACCCCAATGTCAGCAACCGGCACCCGTCTCTCACCGCAGGCCCTCCCCGAATTGCCGTGGCTCTCCGCCTCGCTGCCCCAATCCACACCGAATACAGGTGTATTTGCGGCGAGGCAGAGGCCGACAGATACGGACGGCATGGCCTTCTCTGCCAAAGGACAGGAGGATGGCATGCAAGACACGGCGAGGTCAATGACATTATTAAGAGGAGCCTTACCACAGCTGGTTGTCCAGCAGAGAGAGAGCCCCGTTACCTAATGTCCCGCAACTCTGATGAGCCTGTCGGTCGCCCAGACCGAATCACGGTGAACCCCTGGAAGAATGGTAGACAGTTGGTGTTTGACTACACTTGCGTTTCAACTTTAGCCAATACCTATGTTGACTTCAGTGCTACACAAGCAGGAGGAGCTGCCAATCACCGGGAAGCGGCCAAGTCACGTAAATACAGAGACCTTGAGCACCACTACAATTTTGTCCCCATTGCCTCAGAGACACTTGGTGCCTGGGGTAAAAGTGCTGCTAGCTTTTTGAAGGAGTTGGGGTCTAAGCTAATCGAAACAACTAGAGACCCTAGAGCTGCCAGTTTTCTTTTTCAGCGCCTTAGTGTGGCAATCTAGAGAGGAAATGCTCACTGCATCCATGGTTCCTGCCCGCCATCTGAGGAGCTGGAGGAGCTGTTCAACTTGTGACAAGCAGCCTTGTACCCTGCATGTAATCAATATTATAACTTTTTTGTGTGTAATGACATTTTCAAATAAAGTTAGATAAATATACACACATACCAAAAGAATAGGGGTGGTAGGAGAAGAAAATATCAAAGTGTTCAGTGAGGATCCACAAGGTCTTCTCTGAGTACTCTTTATTTTCTTCTCCGAGGCTATGGGTCCCTACACTTGCACCAGAGGTGGTACCCCTTCTAGGTTTAAAAAAAAAAATTATATTATATATATATATATATATATATATATATATATATATATATATATATATATATATATATATATATATAACTGAAAACTCACACCCCAGAAGTGACTCGAACCCATACTCCCAGGAGCAACGCAACTGGTATGTACAAGACGCCTTAATCCACTTGACCATCACGACCGGACATAATGAGGTGATAGCCGAGGCTATTTGAACCACCCCACCGCCGGCACTCGGATAGTAATCTTGGGCATAGCATTTTACCAAATCACCTCATTCTTTGGGGCACACGTGAGGAACACAAATCAAATTATTTGTGTTCCTCACGTGTGCCCCAAAGAATGAGGTGATTTGGTAAAATGCTATGCCCAAGATTACTATCCGAGTGCCGGCGGTGGGGTGGTTCAAATAGCCTCGGCTATCACCTCATTATGTCCGGTCGTGATGGTCAAGTGGATTAAGGCGTCTTGTACATACCAGTTGCGTTGCTCCTGGGAGTATGGGTTCGAGTCACTTCTGGGGTGTGAGTTTTCAGTTGCATATTGTCCTGGGGACCATTCAGGCTTGTTCGCATATATATATATAATATATATATATATATATATATACACATATATATATATATATATATATATATATATATATATATATATATATATATATGTCGTACCTAATAGCCAGAACGCACTTCTCAGCCTACTATGCAAGGCCCGATTTGCCTAATAAGCCAAGTTTTCATGAACTAATGCTTTTTCGACTACCTAACCTACCTAACCTAACCTAACCTAACATTTTCGGCTACCTAACCTAACCTAACTTATAAAGATAGGTTAGGTTAGGTTAGGTAGGGTTGGTTAGGTTCAGTCATATATCTACGTTAATTTTAACTCCAATAAAAAAAATTGACCTCATACATAATTAAATGGGTATCTTTACCATTTCATAAGAAAAAAATTAGAGAAAATATATTAATTCTGGAAAATTTGGCTTATTAGGCAAATCTGGCCTTGCATAGTAGGCTGAGAAGTGCGTTCTGGCTACTAGGTACGACATATATATATATATATATATATATATATATATATATATATATATATATATATATATATATATATATATATATATATATATATATATATATATATATATATATGCAAAATGAACCAAAACTGTGTTTTCTGTTATATGTTGTGTACTGAGGTGGAGCCAAAGTTGCCAGATGGCAGAGTTGTGTTTCGCCGACACCAATATTTCCCCGGGACACATCCGGCCTCCTCCGGCCTACCTGCTGATAACGACCCGCGAGTCAGGACGCGGACTCTGGGAAGGTGGCAGCAGCCACACTAACATGTGCTGACACACTCCTCCATTTCCTGGGACCTTGTCAAGAACACTCTCCATCTGAGCTGCTCCACTACCATACCTCCCATGCACCCCCACTCAACACCTCCCACCTCCGTCCCTGGCCCCTCAACACCTCCCACCACCGTCCCTGGCCCCTCAACACCTCACACCTCCGTCCCTGGTCCCTCAACACCTCCCACCACCGACCCATTAGTGTTTGCAGGTTATAGTTTTGTGTGTGTAAACTAAAGTCTTTGAAAATGTAATAAGTTATTACGAAATGCGTTCAAGTGTCGCGTCAGACTAGAAATTAAAATTAATTTTGGAGAATTGATTTTTCAATTACCATCAACAGTAAAAAGAAACATAAGAAATATTGAGGAAATTCGTGTTAGAATTATTAACCTTACTTAATAATTCCAGGAGGCTGTTTATAACAATAATAACAGTTGATTGGGAAGTTTTCATGCTTGTAAACTCTTTAATAAATGTCATCAAAGCCGTCAAAGATTGAGGAAATATGTACACGTTCGTAAGTACTTTAGTAACTGCTTCGTGAATCTGGCCCCAGAGCCGTAACCCTCACCCTCTATTGCACGTATATACAAGCATTGCAAGTTGTCCTGCAGCTTACACCAGCACCACTAATGCCACCTCCTCCAACAGGTGTGAGCGTGGACTGGTCCTTCCAGCAGCAGCAGCAACAGCAGCAGCAGCGGCCTCCGCCAGTCTCCGCAGACTACCTCCATGGCTTCCGTGCCTCCCTCACCTCCGCCCTCCCCTCCTTCTCCCTCTACGACTCTCGCCGCCTGCCTTACATCTTCTCTCCCCTTCTCCCCCACCACCCCGCCGCCCACACCTTCCCGCTCAAACTGCCCACCGACCCCCTGCCTCGCTGCTCCTCCTGCGGGGTCCAAGTCGCTTCAGAAATAGACTTTCTCTACCATAACTGTGAGCCCAAGTAAGCGTCAGTACTCAACCCAGGTCTCTCTCCACCACTCTCTCCAGCAACACGGCTCTCTCCACCACTGTCTCCAGCAACACGGCTCTCTCCACTACTGACTCCGCCAACAAGCCTCAACTCCACCTCAGTTCTCAGCCTGCTAACAGTAGTCGTCTCTTGTCATAGTCGTCTCTCTCACCTGTCTAGAAAAACATATCTACTGATTGCTGAATATATAATTGCTGTTTTATATCAGTAAGTTTTGCTTAAACAATGTATGTATATATGAGTGTGTACTCATCTGGTTGTGTTTCGGGGGCTGAGCTCTGGCTCTTTGGTCCCGCCTCTCAACTGTCAATCAACTGGTGTACAGATTCCTGAGCCTATTGGGCTCTATCATATCTACATTTGAAACTGTGTATGGAGTCTGCCTCCACCACAATATTAATGCATTCCATTTGTTAACTACCCTGACACTGAAAAAATTCTTTCTAATGTCTTTGTGGCTCATCTGGGTACTAAGTTTCCACCTGTGTCCCCTTGTTCGTGTTCCACCCGTGCTAAAGAGTTTGACTTTGTCCACCCTGTCAATTCCCCCTGAGAATTTTGTAGGTGGTTATCATGTCTCCCTTTACCCTTCTGTTTTCCAGGGTTGTGAGGTTCAACTCCCTTAGCCTTTCCTCGTAACTCATTCCTCTCAGTTCCGGGACCAGTCTGGTGGCATACCTCTGAATCTTCTCTAACTTCGTCTTGTGTTTAACTAGGTATAGATTCCAGGCTGGAGCTGCATACTCCAGGATTGGTCTTACATAAGTGGTATACAGGGTCCCGAACAATTCCTTACAAGTTTCTAAACAATACAAGTTTCTAAAGGCAGTTTGGAGTCAGCCTCCACCACATCACTGCCTAATGCATTCCATTTGTCAACCACTCTGACACTAAAAAACATCTTTCTAATATCTCTCTGGCTCATTTGGGCACTCAGTTTCCACCTGTGTCCCCTAGTGCGTGTGTTAAATAGACTGTCTTTATCTACCCTATCATTTCCCTTGAGAATCTTGAATGTGGTGATCATGTCCCCCTCTAACTCTTCTGTCTTCCAGCGAAGTGAGGTTTAATTCCCGTAGTCTCTCCTCGTAGCTCATACCTCTCAGCTCGGGTACTAGTCTGGTGACAAACCTTTGAACCTTTTCCAGTTTAGTCTTATGCTTGACTAGATATGGACTCCATGCTGGGGCTGCATACTCCAGGATTGGTCTGACATTTGTGGAATACAAAGTTCTGAATGATTCCTTACACAAGTCTCTGAATGCCATTCTTATGTTGGTCAACCAACTTATGTTGGTTCTTATGCCGTTCTTATGTTCTTATGTTGTACTCACCTAGTTGTGTTTGCGGGGGTTGAGCTCTGGCTCTTTGGTCCCGCCTCTCAACCGTCAATCAACAGGTGTACAGATTCCTGAGCCTATCGGGCTCTGTCATATCTACACTTGAAACTGTGTATGGAGTGAGCCTCCACCACATCACCCCCTAATGCATTCCATTTGTCAACCACTCTGACACTAAAAAAGTTCTTTCTAATATCTCTGTGGCTCATTTGGGCACTCAGTTTCCACCTGTGTCCCCTTGTGCGTGTTCCCCTTGTGTTAAATAGACTGTCTTTATCTACCCTATCAATCCCCTTCAGAATCTTGAATGTGGTGATCATGTCCCCCCTAACTCTTCTGTCTTCCAGCGAAGTGAGGTTTAATTCCCGTAGTCTCTCCTCGTAGCTCATACCTCTCAGCTCGGGTACTAGTCTGGTGGCAAACCTTTGAACCTTTTCCAGTTTAGTCTTATCCTTGACTAGATATGGACTCCATGCTGGGGCTGCATACTCCAGGATTGGCCTGACATATGTGGTATACAAAGTTCTGAATGATTCCTTACACAAGTTTCTGAATGCCGTTCGTATGTTGGCCAGCCTGGCATATGCCGCTGATGTTATCCGCTTGATATGTGCTGCAGGAGACAGGTCTGGCGTGATATCAACCCCCAAGTCTTTTTCCTTCTCTGACTCCTGAAGAATTTCCTCTCCCAGATGATACCTTGTATCTGGCCTCCTGCTCCCTACACCTATCTTCATTACATTACATTTGGTTGGGTTAAACTCTAACAACCATTTGTTCGACCATTCCTTCAGCTTGTCTAGGTCTTCTTGAAGCCTCAAACAGTCCTCTTCTGTTTTAATCCTTCTCATAATTTTAGCATCGTCCGCAAACATTGAGAGAAATGAATCGATACCCTCCGGGAGATCATTTACATATATCAGAAACAAGATAGGACCGAGTACAGAGCCCTGTGGGACTCCACTGGTGACTTCACGCCAATCGGAGGTCTCACCCCTCACCGTAACTCTCTGCTTCCTATTGCTTAGATACTCCCTTAACCACTGGAGCACCTTACCAGCTACACCTGCCTGTCTCTCCAGCTTATGTACCAGCCTCTTATGCGGTACTGTGTCAAAGGCTTTCCGACAATCCAAGAAAATGCAGTCCGCCCAGCCCTCTCTTTCTTGCTTAATCTGTGTCACCTGATCGTAGAATTCTATCAAGCCTGTAAGGCAAGATTTACCCTCCCTGAATCCATGTTGGCGATTTGTCACGAAGTCCCTTCTCTCCAGATGTGTTACCAGGTTTTTTCTCACGATCTTCTCCATCACCTTGCATGGTATACAAGTCAAGGACACTGGCCTGTAGTTCAGTGCCTCTTGTCTGTCGCCCTTTTTGTATATTGGGACCACATTCGCCGTCTTCCATATTTCTGGTAGGTCTCCCGTCTCTAGTGATTTACTATACACTATGGAGAGTGGCAAGCAAAGTGCCTCTGCACACTCTTTCAGTACCCATGGTGAGATCCCATCTGGACCAACCGCCTTTCTAACATCCAGATCCAGCAGGTGTCTCTTGACCTCCTCTCTCGTAATTTCGAACTCCTCCAAGGCTGCCTGGTTTACCTCCCTTTCTCCTAGCACAGTGACCTCACCCTGTTCTATTGTGAAGACCTCCTGGAACCTCTTGTTGAGTTCCTCACACACCTCTCTGTCATTCTCTGTATACCTGTCCTCGCCTGTTCTAAGTTTCAATACCTGTTCTTTCACTGTTGTTTTCCTTCTGATGTGACTGTGGAGTAGCTTTGGTTCGGTCTTGGCTTTGTTTGCTATATCATTTTCAAAAATTTTCTCTGCTTCTCTTCTCACCCTGACGTACTCATTCCTGGTTCTCTGGTATCTCTCCCTGCTTTCTGGTGTTCTGTTATTCCGGAAGTTCCTCCACGCCTTCTTGTTCAGTTTCTTCGCTTCCATACATGCCCTATTATACCATGGATGTGTGTGTGCGCGTGCGTGCGTGCGCGTGTGCGTGCGTGCGCGTGTGCGTGCGTGCGCGTGTGCGTGCGCAATAGCTATTCAGAACTAATGGGTTAGGTTTCTAATATTCAGTGAAATGTGTCATCATCATCTAAGTATACAGTTAAATAGGCGCCTTTCAGCAGGGGGTAAGAATGAAGAGTTGTGTGTGGGACTCGAGCCGCTGCCTGCATGGTCCCTGCAGGGTGATGGTCCTCCCGCACAGACCACAAGGGTCCCTCTCTGACCTCTGAGGGCCTAGGCCACCGGTCAGGTACACCTCCCTCACTATACCCAGTGGTGCCCGGACTGCGGCCGGTGGTGCCCGGACTGTGGCCGGTGGTGCCCGGACTGCGGCCGGTGGTGCCCGGACTGTGGCCGGTGGTGCCCGGACTGGGGCCGGTGGTGCCCGGACTGGGGCCGGTGGTGACCGGCCAGGGTTCGGGCACCACTGGCCCACCACACAGCTGGCAGTGTGTGACAAACGCACGCACCTGCCCAGCAGTACAACACAGGTTCACTAACAGTTTACACACACTCCCCGCTGCAACACTGAGCAGTGTGAATATGTTGAGTGTTGCAGGAGTGTTGCAGGAGTGTGTAGAAAAGCTTAGTGTGACGATCAGTTTTACCGCCTCCAAAATGTCTAGTCTTTAATAACATGTAACTCTTTCCCCATTGTGCAATTTTATTTGTTGCATATTTATATTTTGTATGTTTTTAAATCATTTTTGTATTGATTCATAAATGAAATAAATGATACTAGAGGCGGAGTGTATGATTCGCCTCAACCCTCTGAACAAGACACAAACTTTACGTACAGAGAGCAACGCTAGGCTGGCTTGGGGGTTAAATATGATGCACGTAAAGGCTTTGGTGGTTAGAACATTTCACAAGAACCAAGAACAGGAACAAAGGAAGACAAAGTCAACACAATATTTGTCCAATTGTGTGTGTGTGTGTGTGTGTGTGTGTGTGTGTGTGTGTGTGTGTGTGTGTGTGTGTGTGTGTGTGTGTGTGTGTGTGTGTGTGTGTGTGTGTGTGTATTCACCTAGTTGGGCTTGCGATGGTTGAGCTTTGCTCTTTCGGTCCGCCTCTCAACTGTCAGTCAACTATTACTAACTACTATTCTTTTACACACACACACGGGGTTGAGGGGAGGACAACCCCGCCACCCTCCTCTGCATAGAAACCCCCCCCCCCCTATCCCAAACCCTCCCTGCCCCCACTCAAATGTTCAGCCAAATCTCCCTCCCCCCACACCCAATCCTCACCCTTCTACCCCTCCCCTCCTCCTGCCGAGTCCTCCCTCCCCCCCACTTTTCCTTCCTCCCCTTTCACCCCATACCCTCCCTGTCCCTCCCCCTTCACTGGATCCCCTGCCCCTCATCCCACTATCCTCTGAGACCCTGTTATCCACCTCACAGGACCTCACACCCATGGAACAGCTTCCCCCACCAGCAGAACACTCACCAAGGAGGCGATTTGAGAAGGGACAGAAGAAAGTGAGCCTCAAAGCAATGTACACTAACATATATGGAATTGCAAATAAAGCAAATGAGCTTGGAGAACGGGTACTAGAGGAAAACCCAGACATAATAGCCCTCACAGAAACAAAGCTAACGAAAACGATAACAAACGCAGTGTTCCCACAGGATTATTATGTTATGAGGAAAGAGAGGGAAGGAAGAGGTGGGGGTGGTGTACCTCTGCTGGTAAGAAAAGGCTGGGATTTTGAGGAGATGGGTATTCAGGGCTGTGAAGGTTTCAGTGACTACATAGCAGGTACCATAACAAATGGAGGGAAAAAAATTATAGTCGTAGTCATATATAATCCACCACCAAATGACAGAAGACCTAGACAGGAATATGACAGAAACAACATGGCCACCATTAACATAATAGAAAGAACAGCTTCTGTTGCTAGCAGGAATGGATCTGGACTACTAATTATGAGAGACTTCAACCATGGGAAGATAGATTGGGAGAACAGAGACACGCATGGAGGACCAGAAACATGGAGAGCTAAGCTGCTGGACGTGGCAACAAGAAACTTTCTAAGCCAGCACATCAAAGAACCAACAAGAATGAGAGGAGAAGATGAACCAGCAATGCTTCATTTGATATTTATCCTAAATGAGTGGGATATAAGGGAAATTAAGATGGAAGCGCCCTTGGGAATGAGTGACCACAGTGTATTGAACTTTGAGTACCTGGTAGAGCTAGGAATTATCTCCCCCCAAAAAGAACTAGGAATCAAAAGGTTGGCATACCGAAAGGGGAATTATGAACAGATGAGAAGTTTCCTAAGTGAAATACCTTGGGACACAGACCTCAGAGATATGTCTGTACAGGGTATGATGGATTATGTTACCCAAAAGTGTCAGGAGGCAGTAAACAGGTTCATCCCGGCCCAAAGGGAAAAATCCGAGAAGCAACAGAAGAATCCATGGTATAATAGGGCATGTATGGAAGCGAAGAAACTGAACAAAAGGGCGTGGAGGAACTTCCGGAATAACAGAACACCAGAAAGCAGAGAGAGATACCAGAGAACCAGGAATGAGTACGTCAGGGTGAGAAGAGAAGCAGAGAAAAGTTTTGAAAATGATATAGCAAACAAAGCCAAGACCGAACCAAAGCTACTCCACAGTCACATCAGAAGGAAAACAACAGTGAAAGAACAGGTATTGAAACTTAGAACAGGCGAGGACAGGTATACAGAGGATGACAGAGAGGTGTGTGAAGAACTCAACAAGAGGTTCCAGGAGGTCTTCACAATAGAACAAGGTGAGGTCACTGTGTTAGGAGAAAGGGAGGTAAACCAGGCGGCCTTGGAAGAGTTCGAAATTACGAGAGAGGAGGTCAAGAGACACCTGCTGGATCTGGATGTTAGAAAGGCTGTTGGTCCAGACGGGATCTCACCATGGATACTGAAAGAGTGTGCAGAGGCACTTTGCTTGCCACTTTCCATAGTGTATAGTAAGTCACTGGAGACGGGAGACCTACCAGAAATATGGAAGACGGCGAATGTGGTCCCAATATACAAAAAGGGCGACAGGCTAGAGGCACTGAACTACAGGCCAGTGTCCTTGACTTGTATACCATGCAAGGTGATGGAGAAGATCGTGAGAAAAAACCTGGTAACACATCTGGAGAGAAGGAACTTCGTGACAAATCGCCAACATGGGTTCAGGGAGGGTAAATTTTGCCTTACAGGCTTGATAAAATTCTACGATCAGGTGACAAAGATTAAGATAGCCAAGGACTATATGCGACTGAAAACTCACACCCCAGAAGTGACTCGAACCCATACTCCCAGGAGCAACGCAACTGGTAACTACAGGACGCCTTAATCCGCATGACCATCACGACCGGACATAAGGAAGTGATAGCCGAGGCTATTTGAACCACTTCCCCGCCGGCACTCACCATCCGAGTGAGTGCTGTTATAGGGTGAGGTGATTGTTGCCTGTCTCCGGCTTTTGGCTGTTTGCCAGATCTTCCATCTTCCCTCTGGATCAATTTAGGACCATCAAACAGCTGTATGCTGGAAGTCAAGTTCATCTGGATGTTGATTACTGGTGTCAGCTCCTGGATGAACGCGGCCTCAAGCGTACGAAGCCTCCAACGGTCGTCGGTGTGTGTGATTATTGTCGTATCTTTCACTGTGTCTTGACGATTAAGGATGATGGTGTGTTGATAATGTTGTTGCTTAATACCTCCCGCTTGCAACTGAAGTGTAAGATGTTTACTGCGTGTATTAGTGGTATGTCCAGTGTAGCACATATTCCGCACAGTCTCCAGAGCTGCAGTTGTATTGATACACTACAGTAATACACTTCAGTGTGTCAGAGGAGACAGAGATGTTATTTCTCATAATGAGGGAAGACGTCCGAGGGTTGTTATCATACATGACAGGACGAATCCTTTCGTTTTCATTGCAAATCTGTAATTCTTGTCAATACACAGAGAAATTACATTAATGTGATATATCACTGAACAAATCCAACAGGAGCGGTGATGAGGGTTCGAACCTATACAGGGAACACCCAGCGCATAGGTTCGCACCCTCATCACGGCTCCTGTTAGATTTGTTCATTCCTGTCAATTATATCTCCTATCACCGTCTCATCGTTCTTGCACGATTCTTGCCTCCTTGCACATGTGCGTTATTACCGCACAAATATTGGTGATTCAGTGGTACCTTCACAGGTCAGAGCAGTTAAGTTTAAACAAGCACAAGGTTGGCTGGCGGGGCACCAGGAGCTACTGGGCCTCACTTCCCTGGAGGCACTGGTAGGAGAGTTAGCGCCCCTGCCCCCCACGACCCCCTACACCCTCCCACAGTGACGGCGTCACCTCCTGCCCACGGCGCCAACACAACTTTCACTTGAGTGTGTGTGTGATGCCAGTCTTCACCTCCCTCACTCTCCCCACACGCCACATATTCTCTTAATTTTCATTTACATTTTTAGAAAGTTGTAATAACAAGAACATATCAGCCTGGTTATACTATAAACGATATACTAGTGTAGGTGTATAACAGGAGCATATCAGCCTGGTTATACTATAACCGCTATACTAGTCACAGTAATGCTTAATGTGTCACATTATTTTCAACGTTAGATGAGGGAGAACTCTTTCAGACACTGAAATTATATTCCAATACCAAACTGGCAAAACATTTTGTGGCCCTGCCTCTCACATACTGCCTCTCACACACTGCCTCTCACACACTGCCTCTCACACACTGCCTCTCACATACTGCCTCTCACACACTGCCTCTCACACACTGCCTCTCACACACTGCCTCTCACATACTGCCTCTCACACACTGCCTCTCACACACTGCCTCTTACACACTGCCTCTCACACACTGCCTCTCACATACTGCCTCTCACACACTGCCTCTCACACACTGCCTCTCACACACTGCCTCTCACACACTGCCTCTCACACACTGCCTCTCACACACTGCCTCTCACACACTGCCTCTCACACACTGCCTCTCACACACTGCCTCTCACATACTGCCTCTCACACACTGCCTCTCACACACTGCCTCTCACACACTGCCTCTCACACACTGCCTCTCACACACTGCCTCACACACACACTGCCTCTAGTTTTAACTATGAATCAAGATTTAATGAGGAAGGTGCAAGTTGGAGTTGACCTCAAGTGAAGACATCTGTGCCAGGCAACTCCTTATATGTATTAACAAACACTCATCACTTCTGAGACGCAGCAAAGATATTCTACACACCATTTTTTCCGGAATGTGAATAGAATTCTTGTTCCAAATTGGAGTGAAATGACAAGGGAATAACATAAAGGAAGTGCAGGAGGAACATAACTAGCAGAGTAATGGAGAGGAACAATAACATAGAAGTAACGGAGGAATAACGAAGAAATAACTGGGGCAATAACAGCAGAGTAACAGGAATAACTGAGATATAATTGAGGAATAACGAATGAGTAGCTGAGGGACACAATGTGGACAATTTGAACGTTGAATATGACAAGTAAACAGTCTTCTAGTTTACATGTGTCACTGTGAAAGAGACAAGGACGTGGATCTTTCCTGTCTATAACTGGCAGAACAATGGAATGTAAAGTTGGCTGGGGAGGAGGCGGCCCCCCGGTGCTGTGTGCAGGGCAAGCGAGCGCAGCACTCTGAGGTGACGACCTGTGGTCCGCCTCTTGCTACACCCAATTATGAGTCATGTATTGCTGTAAATAGCAAAAACAACTCTGTAATATATTTGACTTATGAATGCGACTCATTTTATGACGAAGCTTCTGCACTGGTCATAAACTAAGTCAATAACATTTCTTTACCAACATCATAGAACACCAGGACCTATTTTCAGGCCACATCTGGTTATGACCAAAACTATGGACAGAAACAACGACAATTCGAGATTGGATATATCAGAAGCACTTTATATCAAACACATTCACCCAGTTGTAAATCTATTCGTGGAAGCTCATGGTTTCACTTTCGTAGAAAAGGAAAGCTGGCACAACACACAGGAGGGAGGGAGGGAGGGAGTTATCAGGAAAAATGTGTCAAGCCAATACGACTATAGAGCACTTGGAAGGGGTCGGGACAAGCATTTGGGAAGGGACGGGGTGGGAGGAGGAGGAATGGTGCCCAAGCACTTGGACGGCCGGGGATTGAACGCCGACCTGCCTGATGAGGGAGGCAACCTTGGCTCTACCGTCCAGCCCAAGTGGTTGGACCAACACACACACGGCGAGGGAGCCCGGAACCTGTGGTCAAGGGTGACGCGGGTCAGGCTGTTAACTAGGAAACTTTTGCTGGAGGTCGCGTTAGTTCCTTTCACCCTCGTTATTGTTATATTTTGGGACCATCATAATCAGAACACCGGGTAAACTTTCTCAGCTGGGAATGACATCAACGACATCACAGAAATGATCTAGATCACGAAGTTTGCCCAGTTCTTTGCTTTCTCAGCTTTCTGTTTCTCAACTTTCTGATTTGTTTCTCTGTATTTTCTCAATTTTCTTTGTTTTCGGCTGCGATTTTAGGTACTTTTGTAATATTCAAATTTAAAAATTCAAAATCAAACATCAGTGAATTTGAAAGGGTTTCAGTAAATCGTGAATCGGTTAAGAGCAACAGGGTAATGTCTTCATTGTTGGGACATCTGAGGTCTTGATCGTTGGGACCTCTGAGGTCTTCATCGTTGGGACCTCTGAGGGCTTGATCGTTAGGATCACACGGGACGTGATCGCTGGGACCTTAGTGGTCTTGATCGCTGGGACCACCTTACCTTCAGGTTACCTTAAGGTGATTTCGGGGCTTAGCGACCCCGTGGCCTGGTCCTCTACCAGGCCTCCTTGTTGCTGGACTCGTCAACCAGGCTGTTGGACGCGGCTGCTCGCAGCCTGACGTATGAGTTACAGCTTGGTTGATCAGGTATCCTTTGGAGGTGTTTATCCAGTTCTCTCTTGAACACTGTGAGGGGTCTGCCAGTTATGCCCCTTATGTGTAGTGGAAGCGTGTTGAACAGTCTCGGGCCTCTGATGTTGGTAGAGTTCTCTCTCAGAGTACCTGTTGCCCCTTTGCTTTTCAATGGGGGTATTCTGCACATCCTGCCATGTCTTCTGGTCTCTTGTGATGTTATTTCTGTGTGCAGGTTTGGGACCAGCCCCTCTACTATTTTCTACGTGTAAATTATTATGCATCTCTCCCGTCTGCGCTCAAGAGAATACAGATTTAGGCTCTTTAGTCGGTCCCAATAGTTTAGATGCTTTACTGGATGAATTCTAGCAGTAAAGGATCTCTGCACGCTCTCCAGGTCAGCAATTTCTCCAGCTTTGAAAGGGGCTGTCATTGTGCAGCAGTATTCCACTCTAGAAAGCACTAGCGTCTTGAAAAGTATCATCATCTGTATAGCATATCTAATGTGAAAAGTTCTTGTTTTCCAACCTGTCATTTTTCTTGCAGTTTTGTCGGCTACTTTATTGTGTTCTTTAAAGGTAAGGTCTTCCGACATGAGTACACCCAGATCCTTTACATTGCCTTTTCGTTCAATGTTATGATTTGACTGCGTTTTGTACGTGGTTTCCGTTTTTATATTGTCCTTTTTTTCCGTAGCGCAAGAGCTGGAACTTATCTTCGTTAAACACCATATTATTTTCTGTAGCTCATAGAAAGACTTGGTTTACGTCTGACTGGAGGTTTGCCGTGTCCTCTATGTTGTCTACTCTCATAAAAATCCTAGTGTCGTGTTAGCCTAGCGCGGGTGTTACTAGCAATGGGTCGTGCAAGGGTGTTACTAGCAATGGGTCGTGCGCAGGTGTTACTAGCAATGAGTCGTGCGCAGGTGTTACTAGCAATGAGTCGTGCGCAGGTGTTACTACCAATGGGTCGTGCGCAGGTGTTACTACCAATGGGTCGTGCGCAGGTGTTACTAGCAATGGGTCGTGTGCGGGTGTTACTAGTTATGGGTCGTGCGCAGGTGGTGTTGCCATACTGCGGGTCAGATGGGCAGGCAGGCGAGGCTGAGGTATATAAGAGCAGAAGACGCCCGCCGCCCGTCAGTCTGCCAGCGACTGTCAAGAAAACAGTGTTACTCCTCGCCACTTCTTGCTAACCTCAGCTTTTTTCTCCCGACAAGTCTACTACAGTCAGCCTGAATACCTGTAATTAATCTGATAAATTCCTGAAAATTTTAAGCTGCGATGTATTAGTGCGTTATTGTATACATTTACTATCTTCCGGATGAACAGAAATGTAATATACCTGTAAATAATTTATTGCTGAAAAATTCAGACACTTGCATTGTTTTGACAACGAGGCGATAATGCAGACACCAGTGTTTAATGTTGCTGGCACTGACTAACACTTGTCTCACCAGGACGATGGCTCGTCTGGAGGCCTGCCTGGTGACGGTAGTGGTGACGCTGGTAAACCTCTGCTACACTCTACCAAGTGACAACCAGTAAGTGTTTATGCCTTGGTAAACCTCTCTAACACGACCAGTAATGTTACGACGTTATTCATTAACGACAAGTAAAGTTTCAAATGTATCTTGTCTAGTAGTGTTAAATGGCAGAGGTCACATCTATGGGTGATATTACACATTTAGTGGTCCAGTCCGGAGATTTTATGTTAGATCAAAATACATTTTCTTACAAATATCACAACCAAACTTAGTATCAAATATGATTAGTTGATTCCGAGCATGAATGTGACCGGATATGACCTTGACAGAACGTCGTCGGTGGGGTATCAGAGCGGGTTCCTGTACGTGACCCCGGAACGACGCCTCAAGATGCCGCCAGCAAGCGTCCTCATCCTCACCCCGACGCTCAGTCTTCCCATGGACAGGAACCTCGGCCTCGGCTTTGGCGCCTCCATGACCACCTCCTTTCCCTTCAGAAGTGAGTATTTTACCTGATCTCTGGGCAAGACCGAGTTTGGTGCTTCCTGAGGGTGGCAACGTTAGTGTCGTGGCTGGTGTAAAGCGTATGACCATGTCCTCAGTGGGATTCGCTGGTCGGCCGCTAGAGGGATGCAGACGTGACCCCATCCTTTCTCTCAGTTGCTGGGCGAAGCATGTCGTTGGAGGTTGAGTGGTGTTCTGCGTGTCCAGTGCAATACCAATGCCAAACTGGACTTGGCATTGCCCTGTTGGAGGTACTAGTGTGAAGCTGTCGTACCTGGTAGGGGTGCAGCTTCTTCAAGCTCACCGAGATGTGGTGAAGTTTATTCGCCCTGAGGTGTTCCGGGCATTTCTGGAAAAGTTTGACGGTTGTTCCTTCACTATGCCGGCATGACACTATGAGTTCTGACTGCTGTGCCTGCAGTCCCTGAAGTTCTCGACTGCCCTCTTGCGGTTCCGGCTGTTGTGAAGGTTCCTGTGGTTTTCACGGAGCCGGTTGTGGGCATTGTGACCACGGGGAGTGTGGTTTAGTCTGTTCCGGTGGAAGTCCACGCTGTACCTGCTTCTGTGGAGGTGGTCCCGGCTCCCCGTGAGGCATCTTCGTCTGATGTGGTGCGACTGACGTGCGTGATGTGGCTTCCTCCTCGTCTCCTGATGCGGCTCCAGGTGCTTTGTTTACATTGGATGAGCGTCCTTCTCGTCGCCTCACGGATGCGTTGTCTTTGGATGACCTGATTCCTTCCCAGAAACATAGGTAAGGGTCTGCCAGGTCGCTTTCCCCTGGTTGTGGAGCCGCTTTTGTCCATGTGGATAGAGAGGAAGAGGTGGGGGTGGACATGCCTGTGGTGGTGCAGGGTCGGGGAGGAGTGGCCTCTATGCATGTTCCTGACTGCCCATCGCCCTCGGTTGCCGGTACCTCAAGGTGGGGGATTGTTGATCCCAGTGATGGCGGTCGTGTGCAGCGCGATTTGGTACTCGTGATGAAGAAGTAGCCTGGGTCCTCTCCTCGTCTGCTTTCAGTCTCGTCTCGCTCCTGTGGTCCACAGGGGGGGGGGTGGCCATGATAAGTGGCAGAGGTGGGTGCTTACTGGAAATAATTGAGGGCTGCGTCCCTTGTTGGCACTGTGTGTGTGTCTGTGTCGTATCTATGTTTTGTGTGTTGGTGTACCTGTGCGTGTCTATGCCGTGAGGCATATTTGCCTCAGGTGGTCCGCATCATCTATTGTCATTAGGCTTGGCGATTAACCCTTTACGGGTACGCCGGGGCGCATCCGATCTCCAGATCGTCGTCGCCCATTAATTCAACACAACATGTCCCCAGTGGATGGTAAATCCCAAATAGTACATCAATATCCTCGCAGTTAATGGGATGTACACTTCCGGCACTCACCTTGTGTTAGTGCTAGTGACTCCACACCAGGAATGACTTGATTCATTAATATTTTTTGTGGTTTGTATATCGTATCAGTGAACAGTTTTGTTCTTGATAGTGACTTAGCTCATACATAAAATACTAGGAAATGTACATCAGTAGTAACATTTTGTCAACAAATTCTTACCAACAAAATGTAACAAAGACTTGAGGAAGCCTAGTGGTGGTGGTAAGGCGGCCTGCGGGCGTCCAGCCACTTTCATCTCGTATTTACCTAACCTGTTCTTAACACTTTCCACGGTACTCAGATCAGTGAGGTTGCTCCTTCACTCTTAACTCCTTAAGTTTCTCGTCAATAATCTTTATCGCTTCTGCGATAAATTTGATTATCATTTGGTTCGACTCAAGTGTATCGATACGCATTCTCTTGCGGACAAAATTGAACATAATCTATTTTGCATTTCATGATGGTCAATATTTAACGTTTATTGATAGGTCTGATACATTGCAGAATTCATTACGGTATCAATAATGTTAGTTAATGATAGTTGTGGCCAAAGATTAAACAACCAAAATTCGTTTATTCATAACACGTGAAAAATATTTTGGGCGTCATTACCAAATTTGTTGTTCGTATCCTATTAGTTCTTCCAAAGGTGACACCGCAAACAAATAAAGGGAACATTGCAAAGTTGCATTAGTTGTTTGCTATAAAATAAACATAATTCAATTAATAGGAACACAGTAAATCACAATAATATGATTGAAATTTAGGCACCCAACCCACGAATCAGAAAAACCCAGCGAGTGACGACGTTCTGGCTGGCGTGAGTCATCCAGGGTTATGGGCACAACGACGTCACTTTCTACATGTTCAGACTTTTTTATACACACAGGTGGGTAGAGGACCAGATGACTGTTGTTAGCAGGCTGAGAGCTTTCCCTTCCCATAGTTCATGGTAAGCCTTACCCACTAGTCTCCCCGGAATACAACCCGCCAAATCGTTTAACAACCAGGTACCCATTCACTGCTGGGCGAACAGAGGCGCACAGTTAAGGATTGACGCCTAGTCAATCCTCTGCCGCCCGGATATGAACCCAAGCTAAATCGCTCGCGAAGCGCCAGGGCGAATGAGTTACCACTGAGCCACCTATGTAGTTATCTATAGTTATTAGTTGTTCAAATTATAAATTTTTAATTATATTTTTGGTCCAAATATATGTTTGTTTAATATAAATAAAAATAAAAGTAAGAAAAGTAAATAGAAATGATACAACTCTATTTGATCTTTCTGATGCTCCCAAACAAATAATTTTTGAAATATTTGTTTGTAAAATTAAATATAATCCCCCTTAAGTAAATATATATATATATTGTTTGGCTTTATTTGTTTTACTACGGGCTCACCATAGCCCATGCTACTTGGAACTTTTTGTTCCAGGCAGCGAATCTTTAACAACAACATTATTTGTTTATTTTATTCTCGCTTTTAGTAAAGACTCCCATGTTACAAACATTAAACTATGACTCAGTTGTTGCGTCCCCAGCTGACCACTATGACTCAGTTGTTGCGTCCCCAGCTGACCATTATGACTCACGTGTTGCGTCCCCAGCTGACCACTATGACTCAGTTGTTGCGTCCCCAGCTGACCATTATGACTCACGTGTTGCGTCCCCAGCTGACCACTATGACTCAGGACTTGCGTCCCCAGCTGAGCACTATGACTCAGGACTTGCGTCCCCAGCTGAGCACTACGGCTGGGACTCCTAGAGACGATAAGGTGCAGGGCGCTACACAACATATTAACACACATGATACTGTAAGGTGGAGTGGGAGACGGGCCGGTGACCAAGTGTTGTTATTGTTGTTGCAGTCGACTTTGATACCCTGGGCATGACCTCCGAGGACAACACCTGGGGCATTAATAGGAAGAAGCGCGAGGTCCCGACCCCTGGTGACCTGGCTGGAGGCGACAGGTACGTACTAGCAGCACGAGTACTTATGTAGTGTGACTATGAGCGCTCTGTGTGAGATATTATTGCATTATTGTGGAGTGGAAGTTGACTATTTATGAACAAATTCTAGCAGAAACATTTCATATAAATCTGTAACAATTTAGAGTGAGTCAGTATTGGGGTGGATAACCATGCACCATGCACTGTACCCCAGGGAGATGATGATAACCTTGCACTCTTTACCTCAGGGAGATGATAATAACCTTGCACTCTTTACCTCAGGGAGATGATGATAACCTTGCACTCTTTACCTCAGGGAGGTGATGATAACCTTGCACTCTTTACCTCAGGGAGATGATGATAACCTTGCACTCTTTACCTCAGGGAGGTGATGTACAGGGTGGTAGAGAAGAGCATGGAGGCTCTGGGTGTGGACGGGAAGGCGTGCCTCCTGCGAGCCATCTGCGAGCTCTCACAGTCCCCCCTCACCAACCACGGCTTCTTTGGTGAGGTCCTCCAGCTCTTCCTCAGGTGAGTTGGTTTATATAACAGTGGGGGTACCTGGTGTATGTCTCTCTCTCTCTCCTCTCTCTCTCCTCTCTCTCTCTCTCTCTCTCTCTCTCTCTCTCTCTCTCTCTCTCTCTCTCTCTCTCTCTCTCTCTCTCTCTCTCTCTCTCTCTCTCTCCCTACTTTTCTATCTATTTACTTCTATATATTTACCTCTATCAATATAGAGGGATCTAACAATATATCTCTGTCTATCTAGTCCACTCGTCCCCTGCCTGTTCCCCCCCCCCCTCTTCCCCTCATTTTACGTCGTCACTACTCACTGTCTGTATCACTGTGTATGCAGAACTATCTTCATCACAATCATCTTCACTACTCATTATTTTCCCCACTAACCATACTCGCGTATTCCATCACTGCAACCCCAAATGAGTTCAGTTTGTCTGTTCCAGTAACTCGTGAAAGTTCGCAATAAACTGTATGGAAATCTCTTCGCTCATTTCAATTCAGACTTCATGAAAACATAGGTGATGATAACCATGCACTGTGTACCCCAGGGAGGTGATGATAACCATGCACTGTGTACCCCAGGGAGGTGATGATAACCATGCACTGTGTACCCCAGGGAGGTGATGATAACCATGCACTGTGTACCCCAGGGAGGTGATGATAACCATGCACTGTGTACCCCAGGGAGGTGATGATAACCATGCACTGTGTACCTCAGGGGAGGTGATGATAACCATGCACTGTGTACCTCAGGGGAGGTGATGATAACCATGCACTGTGTACCTCAGGGGAGGTGATGATAACCATGCACTGTGTACCTCAGGGGAGGTGATGATAACCATGCACTGTGTACCCCAGGGAGGTGATGATAACCATGCACTGTGTACCCCAGGGAGGTGATGATAACCATGCACTGTGTACCCCAGGGAGGTGATGATAACCATGCACTGTGTACCCCAGGGAGGTGATGATAACCATGCACTGTGTACCTCAGGGGAGGTGATGATAACCATGCACTGTGTACCTCAGGGGAGGTGATGATAACCATGCACTGTGTACCTCAGGGAGGTGATGATAACCATGCACTGTGTACCTCAGGGAGGTGATGATAACCATGCACTGTGTACCTCAGGGGAGGTGATGATAACCATGCACTGTGTACCTCAGGGAGGTGATGATAACCATGCACTGTGTACCTCAGGGAGGTGATGATAACCATGCACTGTGTACCTCAGGGGAGGTGATGATAACCATGCACTGTGTACCTCAGGGAGGTGATGATAACCATGCACTGTGTACCTCAGGGGAGGTGATGATAACCATGCACTGTGTACCTCAGGGAGGTGATGATAACCATGCACTGTGTACCTCAGGGGAGGTGATGATAACCATGCACTGTGTACCTCAGGGAGGTGATGATAACCATGCACTGTGTACCCCAGGGAGGTGATGATAACCATGCACTGTGTACCCCAGGGAGGTGATGATAACCATGCACTGTGTACCCCAGGGAGGTGATGATAACCATGCACTGTGTACCCCAGGGAGGTGATGATAACCATGCACTGTGTACCCCAGGGAGGTGATGATAACCATGCACTGTGTACCCCAGGGAGGTGATGATAACCATGCACTGTACCCCAGGGAGGTGATGATAACCATGCACTGTACCCCAGGGAGGTGATGATAACCATGCACTGTACCCCAGGGAGGTGATGATAACCATGCACTGTGTACCCCAGGGAGGTGATGATAACCATGCACTGTGTACCCCAGGGAGGTGATGATAACCATGCACTGTGTACCTCAGGGGAGGTGATGATAGTCATGCACTGTACCTCAGGGGAGGTGATGATAGTCATGCACTGTGTACCTCAGGGGAGGTGATGATAGTCATGCACTGTACCTCAGGGGAGGTGATGATAACCATGCACTGTGTACCCCAGGGGAGGTGATGATAACCATGCACTGTACCCCAGGGAGGTGATGATAACCATGCACTGTGTACCTCAGGGGAGGTGATGATAACCATGCACTGTGTACCTCAGGGGAGGTGATGATAGTCATGCACTGTACCCCAGGGACAGTGCATGGTTATCGTCCTAAGCCACGCGGGAGGTGGGTAAGGTTACAGACTTAAATATTTAGTATTTCTTAAATCGTTTAACTTGGGATTACTCCAACCAGCCAATGTCTGGCCCGGACACCTGACATAGGCGTATGTGTCTTTGTTGAGTATCTTCATAGGATCATTGGAACGAATCTTCTATGTTTCTTGTGTTTTCACAATAGTTTACTCACCTATTTGTGCTTGCGGGGGTACAGCTTTGGCTCTTTGGTCCCGCCTCTCAACCGTCAATCAACTGGTGTACAGGTTCCTGAGCCTACTGGGCTCTATCATATCTACATTTAAAACTCTGTATGGAGTCAGCCTCCACCACATCACTGCCTAATGCATTCCATCCGTTAACTACTCTGACACTGAAAAAGTTCTTTCTAACGTCCCTGTGGCTCATTTGGGCACTTAGTCTGCACCTGTGTCCCCTTGTTCGCGTACCAACCATGTTAAACAATATTTCCTTATCTACCCTGTCAATTCCTCTGAGAATTTTGTAGGTAGTGATCATGTTTCCCCTTATTCTTCTGTCTTCTAATGTCGTGAGGTGCATTTCACGCAGCCTTTCCTCGTAACTCACGCCTCTTAGTTCTAGGACTAGCCTAGTGGCATACCTCTGGACTTTTTCCAGCTTCGTCTTGTGCTTGACAAGGTACGGGCTCCATGCTGGGGCCGCACACTCCAGGATTGGTCTTACATATGTGGTATACAAGGTTCCGAATGATTTCTTGCACAGGTTCCTGAAGGCTGTTCTGATTGTTGATCAATCATGTTGATCAATCAGATCAACATTCTAATCTGATCCAAGTTGCAAGCCCAACTTGGCTGGCTAACAGCTGATTAGCTAGTTTGGGGGGGGGGGGTGTGGAGGAGTAGAGAGGGCTTCGGGGGTGGGGGAGAGGGGGAGGCTTAGGAGAAGGTGATAGGCGGAGGCTAGGGGGGTAGGTGAGAGGGGGGAGGCTTGGGGGAGTGTGGGAGAAGGGGAGGCTTGGGGGGGGGGTATGGGAGGAGGGAGGGCTTGAAGAGATGGGGGGCTTGGGGGAGAAGGAAGGTCCTGGGGAGGAGGGAGTGGGGGGAGGGTGCCTTAGGTGGGCACCTAATGGGGGGCTGGTAGGGGTTGGGGCAGGTAGGACGTCTATTGGGTGGAAGGTGGGGTGGTGTTCCTCTCACTGTGGTTGTTGAACTGCTTGTGGAGGGTTCCCCACTCCCCTCTGGGATTGTAGGGTTCTGGATTGTGGTTCCCTGATTCTTTTCTTTCTCCCTGCACTCCCTCCTCGCGGCTGCTGTTCTCATTCTCTCGTCCCTTGTCATATCCTTCTGTAGGAATACTTTTTTGGACCTCAGTACATTTGCTAATCCGCTCTTCCTTGCAAACATTTCCTTTTTTGGCTTTACATTAGTGGCTTCGCTAGTATGTATAACTCTTGTCATTCCTTATAAGGAGTATGTATAAGTCCTTATTATCATTCTCATTTATAAGATAGATTTTTAACGATGAGCTTCGTTAGTCTCTTATCATCCACGATTCTTATTCCATCCGTCTCATTCAATTCTTCTTTCATTCACATAAATAACAATTCCTGTCCAGAATCTCACACTCCATCTTGAGGTTATCTTGAGATGATTTCGGGGCTTTTAGTGTCCCCGCAGCCCGGTCCTCGACCAGGCCTCCACCCCCAGGAAGCAGCCCGTGACAGCTGACTAACACCCAGGTACCTATTTTACTGCTAGGTAACAGGGGCATAGGGTGAAACAAACTCTGCCCATTGTTTCTCGCCGGCGCCTGGGATCGAACCCAGGACCACAGGATCACAAGTCTAGCGTGCTGTCCGCTCGGCCGACCGGCTCCCTAGCTCCATGAACGGACAGCCGAGTGACTTTCCCTGGTGGCGGGCAACTCTCACCGCGTGAGGCCACATCCGCCTTCATGTCGGGTGTTGAGGCATAGTCCGCACACACACCTGTCTCCCGCCACCTCTATATATACCTGAGTCAGGCGTGTGTACCACACCCGCCGCTCTGGTCAGCCTGGCTATATGGAGTGTGGCCTATCTTTTGTGTGTTGTGTGTGTGTCTTGTGTCTTAAGTGTTGAATCATGTGTGTTGTGTCGTGTGTGTTGTGTTGTGTGTGTTGCGTCGTGTAATTACCTAAGTGTAGTTACAAGATGAGAGCTACGCTCGTGGTGTCCCGTCTTCCCAGCACTCTTTGTCATATAACACTTTGAAACTACTGACAGTCTTGGCCTCCACCACCTTCTCACCTAACTTGTTCCAACCGTCTACCACTCTGTTTGCGAAAGTGAATTTTCTTATATTTCTTCGGCATCTGTGTTTAGCTAGTTTAAATCTATGACCTCTTGTTCTTAAAGTTCCAGGTCTCAGGAAATCTTCCCTATCGATTTTATCAATTCCTGTTACTATTTTGTATGTAGTGATCATATCACCTCTTTTTCTTCTGTCTTCTAGTTTTGGCATATTTAATGCTAACTTCTCCTCATAGCCCTTGCCCTTCAGTTCTGGGAGCCACTTAATAGCATGTCTTTGCACCTTTCCCAGTTTGTTGATGTGCTTCTTAAGATATGGGCACCACACAACCGCTGCATATTCTAGCTTTGGCCTAACAAAAGTCGTGAACAATTTCTTTAGTATTTCGCCATCCATGTATTTAAAAGCAATTCTGAAGTTACAAAGCGTGGCATAGGCTCCTCGCACAATATTCTTTATGTGGTCCTCAGGTGATAGTTTTCTATCTAGAACCACCCCTAGATCTCTTTATCAAAATTCTTTAAAGAATTCTGATAAAATCACTGTGTTGTCTTGTTCATCACTATGTGTGTTGTGTTGTTCATCACTGTGTGTGTTGTCTTGTTCATCACTGTGTGTGTTGTCTTGTTCATCACTATGTGTGTTGTGTTGTTCATCACTATGTGTGTTGTCTTGTTCATCACTGTGTGTGTTGTCTTGTTCATCACTATGTGTGTTGTCTTGTTCATCACTATGTGTGTTGTGTTGTTCATCACTATGTGTGTTGTCTTGTTCATCACTGTGTGTGTTGTGTTGTTCATCACTGTGTGTGTTGTCTTGTTCATCACTGTGTGTGTTGTCTTGTTCATCACTATGTGTGTTGTCTTGTTCATCACTATGTGTGTTGTCTTGTTCATCACTATGTGTGTTGTCTTGTTCATCACTATGTGTGTTGTCTTGTTCATCACTATGTGTGTGTTGTCTTGTTCATCACTATGTGTGTTGTCTTGTTCATCACTGTGTGTGTTGTCTTGTTCATCACTATGTGTGTGTTGTCTTGTTCATCACTATGTGTGTGTTGTCTTGTTCATCACTGTGTGTTGTCTTGTTCATCACTATGTGTGTGTTGTCTTGTTCATCACTATGTGTGTTGTCTTGTTCATCACTATGTGTGTTGTCTTGTTCATCACTATGTGTGTTGTCTTGTTCATCACTATGTGTGTTGTCTTGTTCATCACTGTGTGTGTGTTGTCTTGTTCATCACTATGTGTGTGTTGTCTTGTTCATCACTATGTGTGTTGTCTTGTTCATCACTATGTGTGTGTTGTCTTGTTCATCACTATGTGTGTTGTCTTGTTCATCACTATGTGTGTTGTCTTGTTCATCACTATGTGTGTTGTCTTGTTCATCACTATGTGTGTTGTCTTGTTCATCACTGTGTGTGTGTTGTCTTGTTCATCACTATGTGTGTGTTGTCTTGTTCATCACTATGTGTGTTGTCTTGTTCATCACTATGTGTGTTGTCTTGTTCATCACTATGTGTGTTGTCTTGTTCATCACTATGTGTGTGTTGTCTTGTTCATCACTATGTGTGTTGTCTTGTTCATCACTGTGTGTGTTGTCTTGTTCATCACTATGTGTGTGTTGTCTTGTTCATCACTATGCGTGTGTTGTCTTGTTCATCACTATGCGTGTGTTGTCTTGTTCATCACTGTGTGTGTTGTCTTGTTCATCACTATGAAGCAGTTGTTGAGTGTAATGTGGTTGTCTCAGTCCCAGCAGGTCCACGTCCCCAACGCGCCATCGCCTGCAGGAGTACACGGAAGCTGAGCAGCAGGGCAAGTCTGAGGATCGCTGCCTACATTACTTTCAGGCATGTCCTTACTCCTTCTTCAGCTCTGTTCCCGAACCATCTGCCTCCAGCCACACCATGAACAACGGGACCAGCCCTTGAGGTCCCCCCTGCGCCTCCAGCCACACCATGAACAACGGGACCAGCCCTTGAGGTCCCCCCTGCGCCTCCAGCCACACCACAAACAACGGGACCAGCCCTTGAGGTCCCCTCCCCTGTGGCTGCACAGTGCACAAGCAAATCCCAAAGCGAAACGTGTCTTGTTTTACCAAAATAATAGGAACATGACCTCAAGGGTTCTCCTTCGTCCTTGCATTGACGGGATATTGTTGGCTCTCCTTTGGGAATCCAACACATATTCCTGGTAGAAACACAAGACAGTGCTTACCTTACCTAGCAGTGCTTACCCAACAGTGTCTACGAGAAAGTGAGAGCTAGCTCTTTATATCCCGCCTGCTAGCCTTCACGTAATAATTTACAAGCATGACTTTACCTCGTTACCCATAACTGGACCTGTTTATCCAGGTGTGTACACCCAGTGCGTCCTCGTGTTAGGTTCGGAAGCCGTCGAATAACCAGTACACACTGAACATTATTGACCGCCCTTAACAGAATATATTGGATGGACATGTATTGATGTTGAGAACAAAGTCAGTGTACATTGTTATACTTAAAGTAGCTTCTAGATTACCTAACTTAGCCTTAACTATTTATAAAACTGTACTTGGAATGTTTAAATTCCAACATATTGCATGTATAATTATAACTCATAGAGGACATATATATATATATATATATATAGAATGCATATGCCAGAGGAGGGTGAAATTATAAGCTTGCTGGTCAAGAAATATAGATTTTGTTATCTCTAATGAAGTTAGATATATATATATATATATATATATATATATATATATATATATATATATATATATATATATATATATATATATTATATATATATATATATATATATACAGGGTGGTTCAAAAGTAGGTGGAGAGTATGTGGAATAATTGTGATGGGAGACAGTTTGAGCACCTGCGTTGATGGCTTTTGTAGAAACACAAGACAATAAAAATTTAATTGACACAAAATTTAAAAGACACAAAACTCAATCAAATTTAATTGACGATGTAATAATTATGTTAGTATAATTGTGTAATAATTGTGTTAGTAAGTATAATTGTATGTAAACATAATCGCAGCATAAATGTTATCATGTACTGTCCACCTACTTTTGAACCACCCTGTATATATATATTATATAATAATTTATAATAAATAATTTATTTTGCAGTATATCAACCATTTTTTTTACAAAATCCTTCAAAATGATTATATTATATATAATCACTAAGGACGCTAAATGACCCGACGAGGATTCGAACCCATGACGACCAGGATCTCTCCAAGACATATACAGTACCGTGACCACCGCACCGTTGAACAAAATCACTAAAAGTTGCACAACAGGTGGGAGCGGCGGTAAAAAAAAAAAAAATAGCGCACCAAACCCTGGCAATAATCAGGCGTACCTTTGACTTTAAGAAAAATAAAGTAGTCATTCAATTGTGTAAGTCTCTGGTGCGCCCCCCCCCCCCTCCTGGAGTATTGCATCCAGGCATGATGACCTCATCTCTAGAAAGACATAGTTTTTTTTGGAGAACGTTCAACACCGGGCAACAAAAACAATGTCAGAACTAAGTCAACTTTCATACCAGAACAGGTTGAGGGTCACAGGGCTAATTAACAACATTGGAAACCAGACATGATAGAGCTGATCTCATCGAAACATTAAAAATATTGAACAGTTTGGAGGGTGTTAATTTGGACAATATTTTAAATGTAAAGGTCAGATGTAACACAAACAAGGAGCAAAGGTTTCACGCTCAACAAGCCACAAAGTAGGACCGAGTACAGGAGATGCTTTCTCACCCACAGGGTTATAAACCCATGGAACCGCCTACCCGCCGAAGCCGTATATGCTAAAACTCTGCTGAACTTTAAAATCCAGCTTAAAAAAATCATCAGGACAAATGGGGGGAACCTTTGACAATCCGCCAGCTTCCTGTCCTCATCGAGGCCCCTATAGTATGTCAGTGGCCCTCAGGTAAATTCAGGTAAATATACCAGAAGTTTGCCCTACCCCTTTTCAGGGGCTCATCACAAGTTTTCAATTTATCTGTTGAAGACTTGAGTAAACTTGAACGGATCATCACTAATCAGGTGGTGACCTTAATGAGCTTCGCGGTCGGTTGACCTTAATGTCAATACCGAGTTCGAATCCCGGGCGGGACAGAAACGGTTGGGCACGTTCCCTATCACCTAATGTCTCTGTTCACCTAGCAGTGAACAGTTATGCAACTGTTGTAGGGGTACATCTTGGGGACGGTCAGTAATTCGACCTTGGGGACCTTGATATATGCCTAACGTATATACGTACACAGTCTGCTTGTCCCCCAACAAAATGAATTGTTACAGATATTGGTATTACCTGTCTATGGCTGCAGACTCGTCACACATTATACACCTGGGTGTATGAAGCCATGGAACAGTGGTAATAATAGGTGTGCAAGGGGGAGACAAAGTGGTAAATTATATTAAATTGTAATCCATTTACCATTACTCCTTGCCTCTGGTCCTCACTTTCGTCTTGCTACCCAAGTCACGTGGGTGAGCGTCCGGACGCGTCCAGGGGAGCTGAGAGAGCGCCACTGCCAGCCAGTTTCACTGTCTGCCTCGTGGAGAAACTGATCCAAGTCAACGACGCAGTTCCCATAACAACCCATGGTTGTGGCAAGCGTAGTCGGCTCACGACCCAACCCGTCCTCAGGCCAGGCTCCTTACAGCTTTGCCCGCCCCCCCTCTTCCCCCTAGACGCATTCAATTTTAACATACTGTATAGAGAAAAATTGGTTTGTTCTCATATATAAGTTGCTATTATTTTGCATTAAATTTAAATGTAAAGTTAGGCGTGTTAGATTAGGTGTTTAGGTTCTGTTGGCGATTATTTGTATTTGTAGTACGCGAGTGAAGCATTTACAGTGTTGTAGTTCAAACAAAAGTCGTCAGCGAAGCACTTGTTCCGGAAGTGTTCGGACGTCATCAGTTGATCAGCTGTGAGTCATGTGTAAACCACAGCCCGTCCTCCAAACAAAGACCCAAAAGTAATTCCATGCACCCACCAAAGCCCCTGTTTTTGAATGAAAACGGTTTACACACGACTCACAACTGATTTCGTTCGAACACTTCTGGAACAAGTTCTTCACTGACGAATTTTGTTCAAACCACAACACTATAAATGCTTCAACCACGTACTACAAATACAAATAATCGCCAACAGAACCTAAACACCTAACCTAACCTACCTTACGCCTATATATGCACAATATGCTAATATATTATAATATGAATTTATATTTGAGAAAATTCTTGGTTTGACTGAACAGCATGTTAAAGTTTATGAATGCGTCTGTGGGGTCGACCGCTGGATGTAATGGACTTGAGTCGAGGACGGGTTGGTAAATCGTTTTTCATTCATAAACAGGTAAACAGGGGGGTTTGGCGGGTGCATGGAATGAACTTTGGCCTTTATAAGGATGGGCTGACTGACAACTGATGATGATGATGATGATAAACACAACATACCGCCCTACGGTGCGGCAAGTCTCCCTCTAACACACACCTCTGTTTTAGTCGCCGCTCCCCCGTCTACAGCACAACGCAACAAGCACTTTTGAAAAACTTTATCATCTTCAACATAAACGCCTCTACCAACATCTGTACTGGTGCAGTCATCGGGAGGACAAACCCTTCATGCAAACTGCACCTACTATCAAGAAGAAGACAACTGATGACGTTCGAACACTTATCAAACAAATGCTTCGCTGACAAATTTTATTCGAACGAAATACCTTGGCCTTGAGGCACCACTGTATGGTCCTGTTGTATCAGCCCGTCCTCCAAACAAAGATCCAAAAGTGATTCCATCCACCCACCAAACCCCCTGTTTATGAATGAAAAGCGGTTTACACACGACTCACAACTGCTAACGTTCGAACATATCCGGAACAAGTGCTTCACTGACGAATTTTGTTCGAATCACAACGCTATAAATGCTTCACCCACATACTACAAATACAAATAATCGCCAACAGAACCTAAACACCTAACCTAACCTATCCTATATCTATATGTGCACAATATGCTAATATATTATAATATTAATTTATACTTGCGAAAATTCCCGTTTTGAATGAACAGCATGTTAAAATTTACGAATGCGTCTGTGGGGTTGACCGCTGAATGTAATGGACTTGAGTCGAGGACGGGTTGGTTAATTGTATTCAGACTCTGTCGTCAATACAGAGGCTCCAAGCTCTCAAGGCTGTTGCAGGTTATCACTCAGGCTATGGTGCCAATATCAGAATTGTCAAAATGATGTACCTTGCATATATCAGATTTTTAGTGGATTATTTTGCACCTCTTCTTCTTCTTCTACTTCTTAAAAGTAGGTGCAGTTTGCATGAAGGGTTCGTCCTCCCGATGACTGCACCAGTACAGATGTTAGGAGATGCGTGAATATTGAGAATGATAAGGGTCAAAAGTGCTGGGCGGGAGGAGCTGTAGATAGAGGGGGCGGCGACGAAAACTGAGGTGGACGTTAGAGAGAGACGTGCTGCTCCGGAGGGGGGTACGTTGAGCGCATGACGCCTACTAATATTTTTCCGGGATCTTCCGTATCGGAAAGCGCAAGAAGTATGCTTCCCAAATCAGCAACATGTCAGTGGACACCCGGCCACCAGGCGGCGCCCACGGCAGAGACATCTTATCCAGCACCCCATAAACAAACTCTTTTGCCCGTAGGAATAGCACCACGAGATCAGAAGCACTCGGGCATCCCGAGAAGGACCCAACACCTGATCCTCACGGGTCACGACCCCGGCAGCCGGGACAAGGCAACGAAGGAGGGGGAACCGCAGGGGACGCTGGCACGGTATCGACCTCATCACTGGGTACAGGAGCCAAGGCCTCCCGGTACACATCCTTCTTCAGCAACTTGACAAGGTCCCGATCATCAGGGGCAACCCTCCACTGCGGGGAGCCAACAGCAGGAGGCACAGGAAGCAACTCGGAGCCCCTCGCAACCCCGTCGCCTACAGCAGGGGACACTAGAGCACTATACTCCCCCACCTCCTCCCAAGGCACACCACGAAGGAGACACACACTGAGCCCGCCTCGAGTGCTTTAAAACAGGGCGCACCACACCACTCCCACCAGGCCCCACAACAGGCACGGCCACCATCACCGCATCCACTCGGTCCACACCCTCACCATCCGAAGAACCCACAGAGGCCTCACCGCCCACACTGTCCATGTCATCCAGGGAAATTGCCTCGGAACACTGGCGCGCACGCTTCTGCAAAGGGATGAAAGCATTAGAACTACAGTCGTCGATACACACAGGCATGGCTGGCACCTCCCACGGCCGATGCACCCCCTCCAAAACAGAAGAACCCACACCCCAATTGGAGTTCATGGAAGTTGGCATAAAATCCACGAATATTCCACTGAAGAATAGACATTATCAAAGAGAAAGGACAGTAACAGAGAACAAGAAAGAAATTAAGGGAAAGAGGAACACAGTTTACTAAAGGATCTCAGGATCAGGAACAGGGTCGGCAAAATCAGGGTTAGGGGGCATGGGTAAACTTAGTAAGGAAAGAGGGAAGGGAGCGAGAGAAGAGACCAGAGGCGGATTGACGGGGTCCGGAGGGGAGAGGACAACTGAGAGGGGCAGGCAAGGACAGTTGGAGGAGGGGGGGGGGGGCAGAAATCAGGGAGTGCACCTCAGGAAGGGCAGCAACAGAGGGGGCATCGGGGGCGGAAGAAACCTCCATATCAGAGACAGGGGGTTCGACTACTGAAATGGGAGGGGATGTAGTGACAGAGTCAGAGGGAGGGGGCGAGGAAGAAAGCAAAACCTTCTTACCCGCCGGAGAGGAAGAAGGAGAGGAGCCAAGCTTACGTTTCTGGCTCAAAGAGACAGGCGTTCCAGTAACAACGTACCGGGCGACAGACTCAATGGTCTCAGCAGGAGAAGAGGAACGAGAGCGAACAACACGAAGATTGCTGGAAGGATGATGGATATCAGCCTGAACAGACAGGTGGCGTAGAGGGTCAAGAGAATGGGGGGAGGGTCGGGAAGAAAGAGTGGGGGGAGATGGGGAAGAAGACAAAGGAGATATGGCGGACTGGGTAGGAAGGGGGTAATTTCTCCCAGACGGAGAACCGGGAGGGAGACCATCCGGGACAGGAGGCAAAGGAATAGGGGAGGTGGTGGTGGGTGTACGGGTTTAAGACCTGGAAACGGTTGTGAGACTGAGGAAGACGGGAAGGACGAGGAGAGGTAGAACGCAACACGCGAGCGTAGGAGACGCCCGCGAAAGGGGTGAGACGACGAACTTGGCGTCTCGCTTCAGGAAAACAGACGATCACGGTGCTTCAAGTTGAGGACGGCTTCATCGAGTTTGTAGTGCATACACGAGCGTGAGAAGGTAGGGTGGGTTTCACCGCAATTGAGGCAGCGAGCCTGGGGAGAAGTGCACTCGGACTTGAATGACTATCGTCCCCACACATGAGGCACACACACACAGTACTGGTGCATTTGAGGACACCGTGCCCGAACTTCCAACACTTATTGCATAGTCTAGGAGGGGGAATGTACTCCTGAACGGAGCATCTAGCACCAGCAAGAATAATAGAGGGCGGAAGGGTCCTACTATCAAAGGTGATTTTTACAACTCGAAGGGGCTGACGGCGATGACCACGAGGGGGTGTAGTAAACGTGTCCACCTGGAGGACAGAATGGCCTTAGGCTTCGAGGATATGTTTAATATCCTCATGGCAATCGTTGAGGTCCCGAACACCAGTTGCAACATGGTGCGGGAGGAGAACAGTGAACAACACTGGCATTTAACCGAGCGTTCTTGGAGACCCGAACAGGGGTCTCTCCAATGCAGGACAGCGGCCAAGCGAGTAGCTGCATCCTGAGAAGGAGCAGCGACAACACGCGTACCGTAACTGGTGGAGTTAAAAATAACAGAGGCATCTACTTAATCAACAAGGTGTTTATGGAGGGAGAAATCGTCAGTAGAAGAATCCAGATGGTGGAGATCAAAGTATTTAGCCCACGTAGCGGGACCAAACAAGGCGTATTACGGGAAGGGATCGTGCGAGTGCGGCCGTGGCGGGAACGGCGTTGAGAACCCCCAGAGTTCATAGGGGTAAAAGGCGCAGTAGTCACAATGAGAGACGGAACCGTGCCAGGGGACGAGGTGGTCACCACTGGGGGCTGGGGACTCGACCCTACCGCAGAGGGAGGGAGGGGAGCTGAGGAGAGTAGTCAGGTCGTCGGGGCCCAATGCAGCAGGGGCTACAGAGCCTGGTCTTCCAACACAGTCCGACTCGGGGCTTGGTCGCCCACCCCACGAGCCTGAAAAAATACAAGGGAAACATTATCAGCCATGAAAACGAGGAAAAACTTTCATTCACGAATGCCCCCCCCACACCCACCATGGAGCCACAATTAGAGGCAGGACACCCAACAAGAAGCTATCGCCGATCTTGCCGGGGCCCCCCCAGGGGTGCGTCGTGAGTATACGCCCCACAAACGCCACCTTAAGAACCGTGAGTCCGTCGAGAGCGGGTTCAGTGACGAGAGGAGGATTGACAATAAAAGGGTCCCCACGCTCGAGACGTTGGGTACTACAGTTCTACGGGTGCAAGAGTATACCTCCTCAAACACCCGAGCTTCGAAACAAAAGAAGGTCGAAAGAAATAATCAAAACAGGCAAAAGGTCGGCAGGAAATGACAATTAGATAAGAGAAGAGGGGGGAGAAAAAGGAAACACGAGTAAAAGGAAAAGCGGCCTGGCAAAATTGGTAAAGGCAGCAGCAGGAGCATAAGGCTGCAAAAGGACAGAGGACTGACCCACGGAGCATCACACTCCGGCAGCTGCCCACCAAGCTCCCTCACGGAGAGGAGCCAGACAGTGAGGGGGGGGGGGTCATTGGAGGAGCAAGGTCAGGGCCCAATGCAGCGGGGGCTACAGAGCCAGGTCTTCCAACAAAGTCAGACTCAGGGGCTTGGTTGTCCAACCCACAAGCCTGAGAATGTACAAGAAAAACATTATGACAAAAAATGATGATAGACTTTCATTCACGAATGTGCCACCACACCCACCATGAAGCCACAATTAGTGGCAGGACACCCAACAAAAGACATGCTGCCGATCTTGCCGGGGGCCCCCCCCCCTTGGAGTATACGCGTGAGTATACGCCCCACAAATGCCACCTTAAGAACCGTCAGTAGTCGAGATCGGGTTCAGTGACGAAAGGAGGAGTGACAATAAAAGGGTCCCCTCGTTCGAGACGTTGGGTACTACAGTTCTACGGATGCAAGACTATGCCTCCCCAAACACCCAGACACCAAAATAAAGGAAGGCCGAAAGAATCAAAACAGGCAAAAGGTTGGCGGGGAATGACAAAAACAAAACATAAGGAAAAGGTAAAGTTGTCCAGCACAATCAGAGAGGACAGCAGCAGGAGCACAAGGGTACAAAAGGTCAGAAGACTGTCTCAAGGAGCATCACATTCCGGCAGCCGCCCACCATGCCCCCCTCACGGCAACAACGAGCTGGAATGGAATGGGGACAAAGGCACTAGGTATGAGGATCAATTTGTCAGTAAAACAATAAATATTATGATAGTATGGAGATGCAATTTAATTTATTTGTGAAATGGAATAATGAGATGATTGGTTGTCTATATAATCCCTTTTGTAACTATATTTTGTGGTTCATTTTCCTTTTTTTTTTTATATTGTATTCAATGAACCATGTATATACATATTTTTTTTTGTACAGGACCTTAATGTGCATGCTTTAAAAATATATTTTTTGCATGCTTTGTTTTGCAATCTTGTTTGGTCCATATGTTGTTTTTTCAAATATATCTCAACGATACAAACAAGTATTTATATACAGTGGTGTATACAACAGCATCATTAAATATCAAATGGACATATTTGTGAAACACTGGCTTAAGACTCTAATAGGAATTCCTAGAGTTTAAACTCTGACTACAACAATGTACAATAACTAAGAACAAAATTTATATTTCAAATACATATGACTGATTTAAGTGACTGAATGAGCTACATGCCAAACTATGCACTGCAATGCCTGTGCAATTTTTTTGTCATAATTATGAAGAATGACATGTTAAATATAGCTTACTAAAATATGAAAAAGTACACAATACACACAGCCACTTGTGTGCATACACACAGGTGTAGACACTAAAACAACACACACACACATACCTGTATGTGCACAAACATGCACATGCAAAAATAATAAAAAGCCCTAGGCCATGGTGAAGCAAAATCTTTGATGATGAATATTTAGAGCAAGGCTATTTCAATTGACATATTATACTCTTAGTACTAAGGCCTTAAAACCTAAAGTTGGTGGTCCATTTTCAGACAACTGACAGAGCATATGGTCAGATCATCTATAATGACAAAAACCAATACATTTCCTTTTAGAGATCTTTACTCTACTTCAGTACAACAGTTAACACTAAACTGCACATAAGCTATTTCTGTCTTGGAGGAAAAAAAATACCACACCAATAAATTTATCTAACATAAATAAATGAATAACTGTGTGCTATTATTGCAACCAATGCAGTAGTCAGTGTTGAGTAATGGTCATTAACACCTTCATGAACATGGGTAACAGCTTAATATTGTACCCAACACTAATGTATAATTTAATGCACACCAAGTTTTGTTTTATAACAAATTCATCCAAAACCAAAAAAAGTACCTTAATACTGTTACTCATCAAATGACACTATTAGTTCATTACTTCATTGATAATGATAAGTGAAGAATACCGATGAGCACAATAACAATACAGTATAGTGGAAGAGGAAACTACACACTGCCAAACATTAATATTAAACAGACTCAGTTTTTTCCTTCAACTAAGTTATATAACATTCAAGTTACTTAAATTTTAATCATCAGCTGTGTAATCAAGTCTAATAGTATATACTGATCTCTTCATTAACAATAACTGGGGAAAGAAAAAAATTATATTTTATTCATATATTCCTTCTACTTTTAAGAAAAAGCATTTCCAATTTGTGTTTAGACTTAACTCTCTGAAATGCAACTACCTTTTCCCTAAAAATTATCTTCAGGAAAAGGTAATTTCATATAGCTTACTAAAGATATTAAGTACACTTAAATGAATATATTTAATATAACAAATGTGGTGCTCTGCTCTATCATACAAATGGTGCATTGCAGCACTAATGGTCAATGTCTAATATGAAGAATACACACTTAAACAAGATGTAGACTAGCTGGCAAGTGTGTTGCCACCTTAAAATTAATGACAATTTGATCAAGCCATGTTAAGACCAGTGGTGATTTTCAAGATATTAATATTAATTACCAGAGACCTCACCATATAATCTTTCCCAAAAATGCAAAGCATGTCATTTAACCCTAAAGCAACCAATATAGATCACTGATATAACAATTTATAATAATGTAGCTGTTAATATAAGCTTTAAGTATAGCGTCTCTTACAAAATGTCAGTTATTTTTATATTAAAAATGTTCATTGAAGAGGCACTGTCTCCACAATATTCATAATACTGTGCTTGCTATTTTAACATTGAACTTTAATCCAGGAGTAACTATTAAATGCTGGTTACACGAGGCTGCTAAGTGCATGTCATGTTATTTCCTAGATCTAAAATTAATGTACACAGACATGATGCTTTTTTAAGTAATACTAAATCAACTTTGATAATGACAATTTAGACAGTAAATCTAGTCATTATTTTTTTTTCAGTTCTTCATAATGGTTAATTTTGGTATGGAGCCATCTATGACTGTGTACCTGAATAGCAGCGTTTTATTGCACTCTTTCACTAACAAATACTAGTAGAATCAAGAAGCTGCTTAAGCAAGCCAAGTCACAAATACTTATATTAATATATAATTTTTGTCTAGTCACATCTTCAAAGTGCCCAAAATAATTAATTTACAAACAAAACTAATGTAATGTTTTGTCTCATGGAACTTCATGATCAACATATGTTAAATAGCAAACCAGTTTCTAATTAGTGTTTCCAATTAAAATAAAATAAAAGTGCCTACTGCATATTGTTTTATTATGACAATTCTAATAAAACAATGAACACCAATGTCTTATATTTTATATATATATATATATATATATATATATATATATATATATATATATATATATATATATATATATATATATATATATATATATATATATATATATATATATATATATATATATATATATATATATATATATATATATATATATATATATATATATATATATATATATATATATATATATATATATATATATATATATATATATATATATATATATATATATATATATATATATATATATATATATATATATATATATATATATATATATATATATATATATATATATATATATATATATATATATATATATATATATATATATATATATATATATATATATATATATGTCGTACCTAATAGCCAGAACGCACTTCTCAGCCTACTATTCAAGGCCCGATTTGCCTAATAAGCCAAGTTTTCACGAATTAATGTTTTTTCGTCTACCTAACCTACCTAACCTAACCTAACCTACCTTTTTTTGGCTACCTAACCTAACCTTACCTATAAATATAGGTTAGGTTAGGTTAGGTAGGGTTGGTTAGGTTCGGTCATATATCTACGTTAATTTTAACTCCAATAAAAAAAAATTGACCTCATACATAGAGAAAAGGGTTGCTTTATCATTTCATAAGAAAACAATTATAGTAAATATATTAATTCAGGAAAACTTGGCTTATTAGGCAAATCGGGCCTTGAATAGTAGGCTGAGAAGTGAGTTCTGGCTACTAGGTACGACATATATATATATATATATATGAATGAAAACTCACACCCCAGAAGTGACTCGAACCCATACTCCCAGAAGCAACACAACTGGTAACTACAGGGCGCCTTAATCCGCTTGACCATCACGGCCGTCAAAAGGAAGTGATAGCCGAGGCTATTTGAGCCACTTCCCCGACGGCAACTCGGATGGTAATCTTGGGCATAGCATTTCACCAAATCACCTCATTCTTTGGGGCACACGTGAGGAACACAAATGCGAACAAGCCTGAATGGTCCCCAGGACTATATGCGAATGAAAACTCACACCCCAGAAGTGACTCGAACCCATACTCCCAGAAGCAACACAACTGGTAACTACAGGGCGCCTTAATCCGCTTGACCATCACGGCCGTCAAAAGGAAGTGATAGCCGAGGCTATTTGAGCCACTTCCCCGACGGCAACTCGGATGGTAATCTTGGGCATAGCATTTCACCAAATCACCTCATTCTTTGGGGCACACGTGAGGAACACAAATGCGAACAAAACTCACGTGTGCCCCAAAGAATGAGGTGATTTGGTGAAATGCTATGCCCAAGATTACCATCCGAGTTGCCGTCGGGGAAGTGGCTCAAATAGCCTCGGCTATCACTTCCTTTTGACGGCCGTGATGGTCAAGCGGATTAAGGCGCCCTGTAGTTACCAGTTGTGTTGCTTCTGGGAGTATGGGTTCGAGTCACTTCTGGGGTGTGAGTTTTCATTCGCATATAGTCCTGGGGACCATTCAGGCTTGTTCGCATTTGTGTTCCTCACGTGTGCCCCAAAGAATGAGGTGATTTGGTGAAATGCTATGCCCAAGATTACCATCCGAGTTGCCGTCGGGGAAGTGGCTCAAATAGCCTCGGCTATCACTTCCTTTTGACGGCCGTGATGGTCAAGCGGATTAAGGCGCCCTGTAGTTACCAGTTGTGTTGCTTCTGGGAGTATGGGTTCGAGTCACTTCTGGGGTGTGAGTTTTCATTCGCATATAGTCCTGGGGACCATTCAGGCTTGTTCGCATTTGTGTTCCTCACGTGTGCCCCAAAGAATGAGGTGATTTGGTGAAATGCTATGCCCAAGATTACCATCCGAGTTGCCGTCGGGGAAGTGGCTCAAATAGCCTCGGCTATCACTTCCTTTTGACGGCCGTGATGGTCAAGCGGATTAAGGCGCCCTGTAGTTACCAGTTGTGTTGCTTCTGGGAGTATGGGTTCGAGTCACTTCTGGGGTGTGAGTTTTCATTCGCATATAGTCCTGGGGACCATTCAGGCTTGTTCGCATATATATATATATATATATATATATGTCGTACCTAGTAGCCAGAACACACTTTTCACCCTACTATGCAAGGCCCGATTTGCCTAATAAGCCAAGTTTTCCTGAATTAATATAATTTCTCTAATTTTTTTCTTATGAAATGATAAAGCTACCCATTTCATTATGTATGAGGTCAATTTTTTTTTATTGGAGTTAAAATTAACGTAGATATATGACCGAACCTAACCAACCCTACCTAACCTAACCTAACTTATCTCTATAGGTTAGGTTAGGTTAGGTAGCCGAAAAAGTTAGGTTAGGTTAGGTTAGGTAGGTTAGGTAGTCGAAAAACAATTAATTCATGAAAACTTGGCTTATTAGGCAAATCAGGCCTTGCATAGTAGGCTGAGAAGTGAGTTCTGGCTACTAGGTACGACATATATATATATATATATATATATATATATATATATATATATATATATATATATATAATATATTTATATATATATATATATATATATATATTATATAATTATATATATTATATATATATTTATTTTAAGTAATGCTTGTGTGTATTAAACCAGTCTGGGTAATTATGCACCACAAATTAATCATCACCGAGTTGATAGTTAATCTATAACAAATTGTTTGATGTACCTAAAATTTCAGCATGTAAATTTCCCCAACTTACAACTTTTCACTGGATGCCTGCCTAGATAATTTTGTGACCTCTTGGTATATCAAGTAAGCATTTAACCTTCAACTGCTGTCTATAGTCAACCAAACACGCATATCCCATCAACCTGCAACTTTTCTATCACAATCTATTTGACAAAGCAGTTGTGCAGAGCATGGGCAATATTTGTTCTTCATTATGGAGCATTTTATGGCACAAAGGCAAAAAAATATATTACAAAATTTATTCAATAAATGATAGCTTAAAATAATATGATTGACTGCCAACAAATGCAAGATAACAAAGAATGGGATGTTAAAACTGCCACATTAGTTAAACAGTAACCACAATTTTTATTGATTTACGTAAGAACTGCATATATATAGTAGAGATTAATAAAATAACATTTATAATTACCAAGCAAGTTATGGAACTGGTTTTAAGATTTACTTAAAGGGTTTCTTTCTTAATTTAAGTCTGCCAAAATATTATTCTCAAATTAACATGGAAATCTTGTATACTATAATTTTATAAAGAACATAAAAGTTTTTACAATTAAATCAGTAAAAATTATGCCACATTAATAAGAAGTGTGTGTATGTGAGAGAATACGGCAAGCTGCTAATATAATCACTGGGTAAGATGAAAATCATCGAAAATACTAACATTTTAGCTTATTAGGTTGTTATGAACTAATGTTTAAAGCAAGAGAGATTGAGAGAGTGAGCAACATGGGGACACTAAAGCCCCGAAATCATCTCAAGATAACCTCAAGATAACATTAAAAAGGATTGATAACATCATTACTTCTTCCTTTGTTGCTCAACAAATATTTACCTGTAGATTTAAATAATTTAACTTGCATATTAGAAGAACTGAAAAGGTAAATCTCCTAAAGTGACTTGGTGCTCCTAAAGGTGCTCCTAAAGAGCACCTAAATCTTTTCAATGAAAAAGGAATATCACATATAAGTATACAAGAAAAAAAAGAAACATAATAATGAGTTAATACACAAAAGCACTCCCATTTGTTTTTTATCTCATATAGTTATTTTTGTTTAATTGAATTACATAGGTTTTGAAATTTGGTTGCACTCAGAAACATGATGATAAAAACTGTCAACATTCTCAGTGCTCGACCTTATTTACCTGAAACCATGGAAAACATCTTTCTCACAACATGTTTTGTGAATATTTCAATTATTTCTCACAAACTTTCCATCAAAGCTTAATACTGTATGTAAAAGCAGATGAAATGGCCATAATATACTATGTATACTATACATGTATAGTATATACAGTATATTTCCATACTCTAAGAATCCTCAATCATGTTTACAAGTCTACAAAACAGGCGGTATTAGCACTGTCTTCTTCAATAAAACAAATCAGTAAAAATTTGACATTATTGTATCAATGCAAATCTAGTGTGACTGTCCAAAATTTAAAAAATAATAATAATAGAGCCAAGACCAAAAGGCTATATAGCACTGTCTGCATTACAGAACATTCAAGGGGTCCTAAATATCATTTATATTCCTTGAAGATTCAGAAAATCAGTGACAGAAGACAAGAATCACGATCTTACACCTCAAATATGGCAGGAATGTTCGGCCAAACAATGGTTCAATGGAATCGATATTGGTACGAGAGTATGGTTAATAAATAATACCATACTAAATGTTCATCAAATTATTACTCTGAGTACATTAAAACAGTAGATTCAAAATAATCAAATGCTTGATATACAGTATACATAAATATATTGATTATTTATAAGTATAACAATTTCAATACAGAATCAACATTTCTTAACGTTGAAATTATGCACCATACCCTCTAAGACAATTATATTACCTACTGAAACAAAATAATCTCTCTGTACTAATAACTAGCTATCTTTAAATGAACAAAGCTATCTTTGTCAATCAAAATGATACTTTTATTGATCTTTTTTTACTATGATGTATTGTGCTACTGGTTTAAATCACCCCGCTGAAATTTTACCAACTAATATCATATCTAAGATAAACTTAATTATGGATTAGATGCTACTTTAAACAATTACATTTACCATATCTAACTAGCAAAAAAACATTTCACACATACAGTATTTAGTTGTTTAATTTACTCAAAAAATATTAAAAATCAATTAGCCATAATACAATTTTTTTTTTTTTGCCGCAACTTCCTGCTTGTGATTTCATATACCTACTGTACTGCACCAATTAAATGCAAATTGGGTTTCTAAGGATTAGTAAAAAGTGTCATACACGTTAACCTTAATAATAGATATCAATGAACATTGTGACTGACATCTCATTTTATATACAAAACACTGCCATCCATCAGAGCTGGAAACTGTACAACCTAGATACCATTATTACACTGATGAGCAACCACAAAACAAAAAATACGCACTTAAGTTAACACTGAAAAGAAACAACTGATATCAAGAATGAGTGATGGGCAATATCTGGTCTTATCAATTCATCCGAGTCATAGTTTGTTGCTACTACTAATATAAATTAGTTAAAAAAAAAATAATAACTGTTAAGATAATTTTATTCCTGCATGTCATTTTCTTACAAGTTAAAGTTTAACAATGAGAACCTTCTTAATTGTTCTGTCTCGAATCTATCACGTCTGTCTGAACGACTTGCACTGCATTATTAAACCAAACAAATTTTTATTTGTTATCAGTAAATTCACACATTTCCTCTTATGTCCATCACTTTTCACTAATGCCATATCTACCTCCTCCAGGATCTTACTTCTTCCTCATCTTCTTCTACTTCTTCCTCTTCCTCTTCAAACAGAACTGGTTGCTCACCTTCTTCTGTCTCGACTTCTTCTACAATTTCTTCTGTAATCTCCTCCTAAAGAGAAGAATTTAAGAATAAATAAAAATTGAAGCCTACACATTGCTCATGATATATTGGGAATGTATTATCACTACAACCTGCAAGATGATGAATACAGTATTACAACTCATAAGTTTCCAGCTTAAAAAGTCTATACTATGCATGAATTTGTTTTAGTTTATTTTCTGGATATAACAATGAATACCTAACACCACTCACCAGAGTGTCATCTGAAGAGAGCAATGGCGTAGTGGTGTGTGGAGCAACACTGGTGTATGTATGTGACGATACGTGATGAGGTCCTGCCATACTCGTTGCTGTGGACTGTGTGGAGATTGGGAGAGCAGTATCAAAGACCCACGTAAGGGTGAGAAGACGGTCTCCAAGAGTCCGACCCTCGCTCATGGCCTTCTCTGCCTCACGCCGTGAAGCATACTGAATAGTCACAGCAGGAGTTTGTCCATCCCATATATAATTGGTTATCTTGCCTAAAGTCTGTTAAGGAAACAAATTAGGATTTATAAGCAGAGTTTAATCCAATTGGTAGTAAAAACAATAAAGTGGTGACAACAGTGCAGAGAAACACAATTACTGTATCAGAGTAAACTTTAACACTTGGTAACATTTTGCCTATAAATGCAAAAAGTTATCTACAATTAATGTCTACTCTTACCTTGATTATTTCTCTACATTTAATGTTTAAAAAGAACAGCAATTGGTTACACAGTATCCAACTGTTTAATATACAAAACAGGCACTGTAACATTAAAAAACCCAGCATTGAATGTAATGAAATGCCATTTTCTGGGCGAGTCTCGGAGGCTCCCTGGAGCTTACTAGGCTGATATGCTAATGTCAGACTTTGGTATCAGTCATGTGTATGGAGTTCTTAATAACATGGGTTGAACATTTGTTTTATCGCGCGCATTTTAAAACCAGTCCCCCAAAAAATTGGATAAAAACCTGATTTTTGCAATTATTTTAGTGGACGACGCAGCATTGCGTCATTACCGAGATTACCGACAGTAAACTGATGACGCAATGCTGCGTCGTCACCGGACGAAAGTGTTAAAAAAAAACATTTATTAGCACTTTAATTTTAAAACAAACTTCGGTTTACCTTGTTGAAGGTAAGTTACACCCGATTGATGCTACACATCTTTAAGTTAAGAATTCTGACAAATTTACATAACCTAACCTAACAACGCTAACATTACATGAGCTTGGCAAGGTCAGTTTTGACTGCTAGCTGCTGAAGCTTCACTGGTTGAAGGTCCTTGGCTTGCTTGTGAGGTTTCACTAGTTGATGATCCTTGGCTTGCTTGTGAGGCTTCATTGGTTGAAGATCCTTGGCTTGCTTGTGAGGCTTCACTGGTTGAAGATCCTTGGCTTGCTTGTGAGGTTTCACTAGTTGAAGGTCTTTGGCTTGCTTGTGAGGCTTCCCTGGTTGAAGATCCTTGGCTTGCTTGTGAGGCTTCCCTGGTTGAAGATCCTTGGCTTGCTTGTGAGGCTTCCCTGGTTGAAGATCCTTGGCTTGCTTGTGAGGCTTCCCTGGTTGAAGATCCTTGGCTTGCTTGTGAGGCTTCCCTGGTTGAAGATCCTTGGCTTGCTTGTGAGGCTTCACTGGTTGAAGATCCTTGGCTTGCTTGTGAGGCTTCCCTGGTTGAAGATCCTTGGCTTGCTTGTGAGGCTTCACTGGTTGAAGATCCTTGACTTGCTTGTGAGGCTTCACTGGTTGAAGGCCCTTGGCTTACTTGTGAGGCTTCATTGGTTGAAGGTCCTTGGCTTGCTTGTGAGGTTTCACTGGTTGAAGATCCTTGGCTTGCTTGTGAGGCTTCATTGGTTGAAGGTCTTTGGCTTGTGAGGCTTCCCTGGTTGAAGATCCTTGGCTTGCTTGTGAGGCTTCACTGGTTGAAGGCCCTTGGCTTGCTTGTGAGGCTTCATTGGTTGAAGGTCCTTGGCTTGCTTGTGAGGTTTCACTGGTTGAAGGCCCTTGGCTTACTTGTGAGGCTTCCCTGGTTGAAGATCCTTGGCTTGCTTGTGAGGCTTCACTGGTTGAAGATCCTTGGCTTGCTTGTGAGGCTTCACTGGTTGAAGATCCTTGGCTTGCTTGTGAGGCTTCACTGGTTGAAGGTCTTAGGCTTACTTGTGAGGCTTCACTGGTTGAAGAGCCTTTGCTGGCTGTTCTTACCAAATAAGAATAGAGCTTAGCTTCCCTCCTGTGTTCATTAGCCTCTCTTATGATCAGCTCTTTGGTTTGCCTCTAGTACTGATATATGTTACTAACTTCTGGATTAGCACAGTGAGATGAAAAATTAATTAACATGTCAACAGAAAACGAGTAAGCTGTATTTTGTTGTCTGTGGTGTTGGTTCATCATTTCCATGGTCATCCTCTGTCTCTTCATCAACCTCACCAGTAACGGACTGGCCAACTTCTTCTTCACTCATCACACCATATCCTGGGTTATTAGCATCTCTTTCAAGCCAATCAACCACATCATGTATGTCTAAATTTTTGCCGGCATTTCTGAACACACCATTTCTGAACATTTCATGGATTTCATCTGCAAATCCCTAAAAATTCATATTTTCCTCCTCATTGTTGACTGTTGCTTTGAGGATTTTATTCCAGAAATTGTTCAAACTTAATTCCTTTACTTCACTCCACACTTTGGCCCAGTTATAAATTGTTTCCTTGATGGAGTAGTTCTTCAAATTTTCAAGGGTTCTTTTAGCCCTATTGTCCATGCCAAGTTCTTCATCTTCCTCGAGAGGCAAAACTACCAAATCTTTCTCGAGTGTCTTTTTGGTGTACAATTTCTTTGTGGCACGGATAACACGGAGAGGTGGTATGAGGAAGTGCCATATGTGTTATCTTGCCATCATGCAAGGATAAGGTGCCAATTCTGGGGTGGGCAGGTGCATTATCAAGCAACAGCAAAGCCAGAACTTTGCTTGGCCTCACTTTGAATTTCTTAATTTGATGGTAACGAATTTCCTTGCACAACACATCACAAAACCAAGAAAGATAGATCTCCCGTGTAAACCATGCATTCTTTGAGCTACAATATTTCACAGGCAGTCTGTCCAAGCAATGTTGAAAGACTCTTGGTTTCTTGGATTTGCCAAAAATTGCACACGTGATTCTGTCTGTGCCATTGGCACCCATCATGGCTGACAGCTTGTCCTTGTTGACCTTATGCCCTGGCACACAACCCAAACTCCTCATAGCTAGAGTTTTTTCTGGAAAACTACTCAAATACAGCCCAATTTCATCACCATTATAGATTTGATAAGAATAAAAATTATTAGCCAAAAGTATGGTCTTAATTTGTGTTTAACCCTTAAACTGTGCACTTGCAGGCCCTTGTTTGGTTTGCGCAACGCGCCTCCGGGCATTTGTATTTTTCACGTTCCATTCGTAACTCTTGCGGCGACATGGGGGTTTACATCGGCTTCCTCAGGGCTCTTGTAAACAGACGCCATCTTTAAAAGAAATCGTGATCCACATTCCCGGGTGTGAGAACCTCAGTACTGAGTGAGCAACCAAGGCCAGCACATGCAGCATGAGCTCACAGCACTGCTGTTCAGCTTGTGACCACAGTATTGCCTAATAATGTCATTATATATATATAAATTGTATTATTTAGCCATGATAGTATTACAGAAGAGCCTGAGTGTGATAATGATTGTGTACAATATTCAAATATTAGTGATTCAATGCTGTTCACGATGTTCACAGCGCTAGCCACAGCACCACGGCATTATTTTGTCCATCTAGGAATCTTCAAATGACTTCTTAGGTTCCTTTATAAAATAAACTTGTGGTAAATTTTTATTTACAGGAATTCGTGACCAGGATTGTGATAATAGCAGGAGTGTGGTGATAATTATTGGATAATTAGCACTGAGTACCAATCGAGGTAGACTCACTTTGTGTGTGGCAGCCACTCTTGTTTTGCTCACATGCTAGCTTAGTGGTTCACTATGGGGAACACATATGTACATGGGTATATACTGTAACCCCGCGATTATCCGGGATTCAAACATCCGGAAAACGCCCTTATACGGCCAAAATCGTGATCGGATAAAGTTATCACAATATCCGGCCAAAATGGCCACAGGAACCGGATAAAAGCTGGTTTGGCCGGATGAAAATATAGCCATACCGTATTAATCCCGTCTGTGGCTCTAGACGCATGGTGGAGGAGGGGGGTGGGGTGGGTGGGTGGTGTTGGGAGGGTGGGAGGGGTGCATCAGGAGGGACCACCTGGGTACAGGAATTACCAATAATTTTAGAACAATTAATCATAGCCAAAAACAAATGAAATAACTACTAGTAATTATGTAATAACAAATAAATAAGTTTCCTAAAAGCATTGTGCACAGGCTGAAGTTTCCTTCAAAAATATTGTGAATTTTTTTCCTCCTGGCAGCCTACGTAACGCGCTATCCCAAGTGGACCCGTCCAACACTGGTCAACCCATGTGCGTCCGTCCCTCGTGTTATACACAGTGCTGCGCCATTAGTGAAATATTTTTTTAAATAACTTTTTTATTTTCATAGTAACTTTGAACATTTTTGGCCAAGACTATGTCTGGTAGCAGCATCAATCGTTCTGGAGGTGTTAAGAGGAAGAAAGTTGTCCTAACAATAAAAGACAAGTCACAGTTATACACCTCAACCAGTGCGGCCTCACAGTGTTGCGCCATTAGTGAAATATTTTTTTAAATAACTTTCTTAATTTTCATAGTAATTTTGAACATTTTTGGCCAAGAATATGTCTGGTAGCAGCATCAATCGTTCTGGAAGTGTTAAGAGGAAGAAGATTGTCCTAGCAATTAAAGACAAGTTACGTGTTGTTCAACCAGTGAGGCGTCACAGGCAGCCAAGCGCCTTCAACAAGTGAGGCGCCACAGGCAAGTCAAGCTCCTTCAACAAGTGAGGCATTACAGGCAAGCCAAGCACTTTCAACAAGTGACGCGCCACAGGCAAGCCAAGCGCTTTCAACAAGTGAGGCGCAAGCAAGCGCCTTTAACAAGTGAGGCGTCACAGGCAAGCCAAGCGCCTTCAACAAGTGAGGTGCAAGCAAGCGCCTTCAACAAGTGAGGCCTCACAGGCAACCCAAATGCCCTCAACCAGTGAGGCTTCAGCAGCTGGCAGTCAAAACTAACTTAGCTTAACCCTTAAACTGCGCATCGCGCCTGCAGGCTCACGTCTGGTTTGCGCAACGCGCCTCCGGGTATTTGTATTTTTCACGTTCCATTCAAAACTCCCGCGGCTACATGGGGTTCACATCAGCTTCCTCAGGGCTCTTGTAAACAGACGCCATCTTTAAAAAAAATCGTGGTCCACATTCCCGGGTGTGGGCCTCAGTAGTGTGTGAGCAACCAAGGCTGGCGCTCGCAGCATGAGCGCACAGCACTGCTGTTCAGCATGTGACCACAGCATCGCCTAATAATGTCAAAATATATATATAACTTGTATTATTTAGCTATGATAGTGTTATATTAGAGCCTGAGTGTGATAATGACTGGGTACAATGTTCAAATATCAGTAATTCAATGCTGTTCACGATGTTCACAGCGCTAGCCACAGCACCACAGCATTATTTCGTTCATCTAGGAATCTTCAAATGATTTCTTAGGTTCCTTTTCAAAATAAACGTGTGGTCAATTATTCATTTACAGGAATTAGTGACCAGGATTGTGATAATAGCAGGAATGTGGTTATAATTAGCGTTGTGCGTAGTATTGTGGAAGGAGGAATTTTGATGAGGGAGGGAGGGCGAGAATTGAGGTAGCCTCATTGTGTGTGTGGCTGCCACACACACAATGTTTTGCTCACCATACTAGCTTAGTGGTTCGCTATGGGCAACACATATGTACATGGGTATATATAGTGTGTGTATATAGTGTAAGAACAGCAACAGAAGAATGTTGAGAGGAGCTATTTTGGTGAGGGAGGTGACGTAATCGTAGCGTCGTCTGCTGTGTGATTTTTCATGCAGTGTATGGTGGCCACTGTACTGTTTGGACACAATACCGGCTTACTTGCATAGTTCTGGTAAATAAAACATGTAGATAGGTATATAGAACATGTGTAATAAGAACTATAACAATATGGTGGGAGGAGCAATGTTGGCGAGTAAGATGTTGGAGTGAGGGAGACAGGCTGGGTGTGGCTGCTCTCACTCGAGGTGTTCTGAATGTGTTCATGGCCAAATGCTCCTATTGGCCCATACGAGGCAGCTGCTATTGGCCCATACGAGGCAGCTGCTATTGGCCCATACGAGGCAGCTGCTATTGGCCCATACGAGGCAGCTGCTATTGGCCCATACGAGGCAGCTGCTGTTGCCCATACGAGGCAGCTGCTGTTGGCCCATACGAGGCAGCTGCTGTTGGCCCATACGAGGCAGCTGCTATTGGCCCATACGAGACAGCTGCTATTGGCCCATACGAGGCAGCTGCTATTGGCCCATACGAGGTAGCTGCTATTAGCCCATACGAGGCAGCTGCTATTGGCCCATACGAGGCAGCTGCTATTGGCCCATACGAAGCAGCTGCTACACGGTGTTCTGAATGTGTTGATAGTGAATGTATATAGTGTGTGACAGTGTATAGTGTGTAAATAGATTGTATATATACACAAATTAGCATGATACATAGTAAATATGTGCTGCATATGTGTACACAAGTTTCATGCACGTAACACAGTGTCTACGGACAGTACGGATGTTGTACTGCGATATTATAGTGTACGTGTTCATTATACATTGGATTGGCACATAAAAACAATGAAAATGTATTTGGAAAGGTGCGCAAAAAATGAACGAAAATATATTCGCGGCAACTCACGCGCCCCGCCCCGAGCGCCCCACCGCCCCCGAGAGCTTACGGCACGAGCGCACGGGGAATGATGACGTCACGCCCCAACTTCCGGACCCCATAGCAGCCAAAGTAAGTACAATTTCGACTTTTTTTTTACATACCCATACTGAGGGAAGGGTTTTTGACACTTTAAAAAGAAAAAAGAATTTTTTCCAGAGAATTTATTTCCTGCGCACTGCGGGGGTGTCACATTTGGAGGCAACGCAGTTAAGGGGTTAATGAACTGTACAGTAATTTTAAGTGTTAATTTTAGTGTTGTGTTAGTATAGGTTACGTAAATTGTTAAGAATTTTTAACTTCAAGATGTGTGGCATCAATCAAGAAGACGAACACCAACAAGGTAAGTTAAGGTTTCTAGTTGAATATTTAATAAATGTATGTGGCAAGGCAATTCAAATTATGTTGTTTGTTGTATAAAAATAGTTGGAAATGGTCACTTTTGGACTCGTAGGTGAAAAAGTACCATTATCCGAAAAATGTGATAATCCGGCTGGGGGTCCTTCCCATATAGTCCGGATGATCGAGTGGAGACAGTACAATGTGTGTATACAGTGTAATAACAGCAACAGGATTATGTTGAGTGGAGCCGGTCGGCCGAGCGGACAGCACGCTGGACTTGTGATCCTGTGGTCCTGGGTTCGATCCCAGGCGCCGGCGAGAAACATTGGGCAGAGTTTCTTTCACCCTATGCCCCTGTTACCTAGCAGTAAAATAGGTACCTGGGTGTTAGTCAGCTGTCACGGGCTGCTTCCTGGGGGTGGAGGCCTGGTCGAGGACCGGGCCGCGGGGTCACTAAAAAGCCCCGAAATCATCTCAAGATAGCTATTTTGGTGAAGGTGACGACGTTGTAATCGTAGCGTCGTCTGCTGTCTGTTGTGTGATTTCTCATGCAGCAGACAGCAGGTGGCCACTGTACTGTTTGGGTACAATACCGGCTTACTTGCATAGTTCTGGTGAATAAAGCATGTAGATAGGTATACATAGCATATGTAAATAGTGTAATGAAAACAATAACAGTATGGTGGGAGGAAGAGTAATGGCGAGTACGATGTTGGAGGAGAGAGAACTGGCTGGCTGGGTGTGGCAGCTCACACTCTTGGAGTTCTGAGTGTGTTTATGGTGAGTGTGTATATAGTGTGTGATACTGTACAGTGTGTAAATAGATTGTATATATACATAAATTAGCATGATACATTGGAAATATGTGCCGGATATGTGCACAAAACAGTGTCTTAGAACACTATGGATGTTCTATTGCCATAATATAGTGTACGTGTTCATTATACAAAGGATTGTCACGTAAAAACAAATAATGTATTTGGAACTGTACGCAAAAAATGAACAAAAATATATTCGCGGCAGCGCGAGCATCATGCCCCGGGTGCCCTACTGGCCCCGGAAGCGTACGCCACGGGCAAACGGGGAATGGTGACGTCACACGCCAACTTACGGACCCCATAGCAGCCAAAGTAGGTACAATTTTGACTTTCAGTTACTATACTCATACTCAGGGAAGGGTTTTTGACATTTAAAAAAAAAAAAAAACTTAGATAAACTTAGAGAATTTATTTCCTGCGCATTAGGGGGGTGCCATATTTGGAAGCCGTGCAGTTGAGAGGTTAAATGGTTCGACACTGCTTGTATCTGCACTCAATTTTTCACTGACAATTTTTATCCTCGCAATATTGTGCCTCGCTTTAAACCCTGCAATCCACTAACACTTGCTCGGAAATCCTATATTCCAAGGCTGGTTGCAAACCTGCTTGCAGCATTTCTTATTTCTGCACTCAAATTGTCACACCATCTGTGAAGTGCTGTGCAAAGCCTCATCCAACTGCATTCTGTGAAGGTTTTAGAGATTTTTTTACTGCATCCTCTATTAGTGCTTGCACCTTCACTGTTATGTTACTGGTTGAAATGTATTTCAAGTATTCATGTTTTTGTTTACTTATATCAGAGACAGTACTAGTAACTATACCAAATTCCTAAGCAACACTCACATCCAACCAGCCATTTTCACAGAGTAACTTGTGAAAATAACATAAATTGTCCTTAATTGTTAGCACAACCTTCTTCCTCTTTACACCTCCAGACCCCCTCCCCTTCCAGCCCGTTGTCGTCATGAGGGGGCTTGGTGGGTGGCTGCCGGGGTGTGATGCTCCTTGGGGCAGTCCTCTGTCCTTTTGAAGCCTTATGCTCCTGCTGCCATCTTCACAAATTGTGCAGGATGGTTTTTCCTCTTCCTTATGTTTCTTTTTGACTCCCCACTCTCTTCCTTTCTGATTGTCACTTCCCGCCAACTTTTTGCCTTTGTTGAATATTCTTTCTTTTGATGCCGGGTGTTTGGGAGGCACACACTCTCACCCTTAAGACTGCGGTACCCGACGTTTCGAACGAGGGGACACTTTTATTGTCAATCTTTGCCTTTGTATTTGCCTTTGCCTTCTTGTTAAACAGTTTATCTTTATCTACCCTGTCAATTCCTTTGAGAATTTTGTAGGTAGTGATCATGTCTCCCCCTTACTCTTCTGTCTTCCAGTGTCTTGAGGTGCATTTCACGCAACCTTTCCTCGTAACTCATGCCTCTTAGTTCTGGGACTAGCCTTGTGGCATACCTCTAAACTTTTTCCAGCTTGGTCTTGTGCTTGACAAGGTACGGACTCCATGCTGGGTGTCACCTGTAATTACCTAAGTGTAGTTAAAGGATGAGAGCCACGCTTGTGCTGTCCTGTCTTCCCAGCACTCTGTCATATAACGCATTGAAATTACTGACATATTTGGCCTCCACTACCTTCTCACCTACCTTGTTCCAACTGTCTACCACTCTGTGTACAAAAGTGAATTTTCTTATATTTCTCCGGCAGCTTTGTTTCATTAGTTTAAATGTATGACCTCTTGTCCTTGAAGTTCCGGGGTCTCAGGAAATCTTCCCCATCAATTTGATCAATTCCTGTTACTATTTTGAAAGTAGTGATCACATCACCTCTTTTTCTTCTATTTTCTAGTTTTAGCACATTTATAATGCCACTAACTTGTAGTTCTTGTCCTTCAATACAGGGTGCCACTTAGTAGCATGTTTTTGCACCTTTTCCATTTTGTTGATGTGCTTCTTAAGATATGGGCACCATATAATTGCTGCGTATTCCAGCTTTGGTCAAACAAAAGTCATGAACAACTTCTTTAGTATTTCCCCATCCATGTATTTAAAAACAATTCAAAAGTTAGCAAGTGTAGCATAGGCTCCTTGTACAATGTTCTTAATCTGGTCTTCAGGTGATTGTTTTCTGTCTAGAACCACCCCTAGATCTCTTTCTTTATCAGAAGTCTTTAAAGATTTCTCACATAATTTATAGCTTATCTTAAGATGATTTCGGGGCTTAGCGTCCTCGCGATCCCAGTCCTTGACCAGGCCTTCTCTTTTTTTTTACACACCAACAGAAAGCAGCCCATAGCAGCTGTCTAACTCCCAGGTACCTATTTACTGCTAGGTAACGGGGCATCAAGGTGAAAGAAACTTTGCCCATTTATTTCCGCCTCCACCGGCGATTGAACCCGGTACCTAGGAGTACGAATCCGAAGCGCTGTCCACTCAGCTATCAGGTTGTGTGGGGTCTATGTTCTCCTATTCCACATTCCATAACATGGCATTTATTCACATCAAATTCCATTTGCCAAGTGGTGCTCTATAAGCTTATTTTGTCCAGGTCTTCTTGAAGGGCATGACAATCATCTAAGTTTCTTATCTTCCCTATTATTTTAGCATTTCTTATCTTCCCTATTATATTAGCATCATCAGCAAACATGTTCATATAATTCTGTATTCCATCTAGCAGATCATTTATGTAGACAATGAACATTACCGCTGCAAGAACTGAACCCTGTGGTACTCCACTTGTGAAATTTCTCGAGTCTGGTACATTGCCTCTGATTACTGCCCTCATTTTTCTATCAAAAAATTTTTCATCTATGTTAGAAGCATACTTGTCATCCCTCCTATATGTTCCAGTTTCCAGAAAAACCTCTTATATGGAACTCTTTTTGAAAACCTTTTTTAGGTCCAGATAGATGCAGTCAACCCAACCATCTGTTTCTTGTAAAATCTCTGTGGCTTGATCATAGAAACGGAGTAAATTTGTTACACAGGATCTTCCAGATCAAAAACCCTACTGTCTCTATGATATTATATTGTTTTTCTCCAGGTGTTCTACCCATATACTTTTATTTATTTTTTCCAATATTTTGACTGTTATACTTGTCAATGATACAGGTCTATAATTGAGGGGGGTCTTCCTTGCTGCCACTGTTGTAGATTGGAACTATGTTAGCCTTTTTCCACGCGTCTGCTACGACTCCTGTACACAAGGATGACTGAAAAATCAGTTGACGTGGAATGCTGAGCTCAGATGCACTTTCTCGCAGAACCCATGGTGAAACTCCATCTGGGCCAACAGCTTTGTTCTTATGTAGTTCCTTGAGCATTTTTTCCACTTTGTCTCTAGACACCTCTATGTGCTCAACGTTGTTCTCAGAAATTCTTATTGTGTCTGGTTCCCTAAAAATTTCCCTTTGTACAAACACACTTTGGAATTTTTTGTTTGATGTTTCACACATTTCCTTTTCATTTTTCGTGAATCTGTTTCCCATTTTCAACCTATGAATATTATCCTTTACCCACAATTTGTTGTTCATGAATTTATAGAATAGGCCTGGTTCTGTTTTACATTTGTTTGCAATTCCTTTTTCAAAATGTCTTTCTGCCTCTCTCCTCACTGCCTTGTAGTTGTTTCTTGCATCTCTGTATCGCTGGTATGTTTGGGGGTTTGGCCTCTTCCTATATTGTTTCCATTTTTGTGTCTTTTGGTCTCTGGCCCTCTCGCAATTTCTGTTGAACCAATCCTGTTTCCTGGTTCTGCATCTCTGCTTTGGTATAAATTTTGTTGTGCCTTTATCATATATTTCACAAAACTTGACATACATCTCATTTACTTCCTTGCCTAGCAACAAGTCTGTCCAATTATACTCATTAAACAATTTTCTAAGGTCCCCATAATGTCCTCTCCTGAAGTCAGGTTTTTCTACTGCTTTAACCACTTTTATTTTCTTCCAGATTATAATGCATTGCATACTTTATTCCTAAAAAGACATGGACACTTTCACCCAAGGGCAAAAGGTACTAAATGTCAAATATCTTCCTCCTTCCTGATAAATATCAAATCTACCATGGAGGGAACATCCCCTTCCCGCATCCTCGAAGCTTGTTTAAAATGTTTATACAAGAATGTTTCCAGGATGAGATCTATGAATCTACAGGTCCAAAAATCCTCTGTTCTAGCTTCATAGCTTTCCAGTCTACAGATTCAAGTTGAAGTCCCCAACTACCAACAGTTGTGATCTATCTTTATCCGCTCTCGCTATAATCTCTCTCATTATTGTTATGAGACCCTCTTGTTTATTATCCAGCTCTTCCTTTGTCCATGTGTTGATTTGTTGGTGTGTGGGAGTGTGGGTGTAATTACCTAAGTGTAATTACCTAAGTGTAATTACAGGATGAGAGCTACGCTCGTGGTGTCCCGTCTTCCCAGCACTCTTTGTCATATAACGCTTTGAAACTACTGACGGTCTTGGCCTCCACCACCTTCTCACTTAACTTGTTCCAACCGTCTACCACTCTATTTGCGAAGGTGAATTTTCTTATACTTCTTCGGCATCTGTGTTTAGCTAGTTTAAATCTATGACCTCTTGTTCTTGAAATTCCAGGTCTCAGGAAGTCTTCCCTGTCGATTTTATCAATTCCTGTAACTATTTTGTATGTAGTGATCATATCACCTCTTTTTCTTCTGTCTTCTAGTTTTGGCATATTTAATGCTTCTAACCTCTCCTCGTAGCTCTTGCCCTTCAGTTCTGGGAGCCACTTAGTAGCATGTCTTTGCACCTTTTCCAGTTTGTTGATGTGCTTCTTAAGATATGGGCACCACACAACAGCTGCATATTCTAGCTTTGGCCTAACAAAAGTCATGAACAATTTCTTTAGTATATCGCCATCCATGTATTTAAATGCAATTCTGAAGTTAGAAAGCATAGCATAGGCTCCTTGCACAATATTCTTTATGTGGTCCTCAGGTGATAGTTTTCTATCTAGAACCACTCCTAGATCTCTTTCTTTATCAGAATTCTTTAAAGATTTCTCACATAATATATAGGTTGTGTGGGGTCTATGTTCTCCTATTCCACATTCCATAACATGACATTTATTAACATTAAATTCCATTTGCCAAGTGGTGCTCCATATACTTATTTTGTCCAGGTCTTCTTGAAGGGCATGACAGTCATCTAAATTTCTTATCCTTCCTATTATCTTAGCATCATCAGCAAACATGTTCATATAATTCTGTATACCAACTGGTAGATCATTTATGTACACAATAAACATCACTGGTGCAGGAACTGAACCCTGTGGTACTCCACTTGTGACATTTCTCCATTCTGATACATTGCCTCTGATTACTGCCCTCATTTTTCTATCAGTCAGAAAATTTTTCATCCATGATAGAAGCTTACCTGTCACCCCTCCAATATTTTCCAGTTTCCAGAACAACCTCTTATGTGGAACTCTGTCGAAAGCCTTTTTTAGGTCCAGATAGATGCAGTCAACCCAACCATCTCTTTCCTGTAATATCTCTGTGGCTCGATCATAGAAACTGAGTAAATTCGATACACAGGATCTTCCAGATCGAAAACCATACTGTCTGTCTGATATTATATCATTTCTCTCTAGGTGTTCTACCCATTTAGTTTTGATTAGTTTTTCCAATACTTTCACTATTACACTTGTCAATGATACAGGTCTATAATTGAGGGGGTCTTCCCTGCTGCCACTTTTGTAGATTGGAACTATGTTAGTGTGTGTGTGTGTGTGTGTGTGTGTGTGTGTGTGTGTGTGTGTGTGTGTGTGTGTGTGTGTGTGTGTGTGTGTGTGTGTGTGTGTGTGTGTGTACTCACCTAATTGTACTCACCTAATTGTGCTTGCGGGGGTTGAGCTCTGGCTCTTTGGTCCCGCCTCTCAACCGTCAATCAACTGGTGTACAGATTCCTGAGCCTATTGGGCTCTATCATATCTACATTTGAAACTGTGAATGGAGTCAGCCTCCACCACATCACTTCCTAATGCATTCCATTTGCTAACTACTGTACTCTGACACTGAAAAAGTTCTTTCTAACGTCTCTGTGGCTCATTTGGGTACTCAGCTTCCACCTGTGTCCCCTTGTTCGCGTCCCACCAGTGTTGAAAAGTTCATCCTTGTTTACCCGGTCGATTCCCCTGAGGATTTTGTAGGTTGTGATCATGTCCCCCCTTACTCTTCTGTCTTCCAGTGTCGTGAGGTGCATTTCCCGCAGCCTTTCCTCATAACTCATGCCTCTTAGTTCTGGGACTAGTCTAGTAGCATACCTTTGGACTTTTTCCAGCTTCGTCTTGTGCTTGACAAGGTACGGGCTCCATGCTGGGGCCGCATACTCCAGGATTGGTCTTACATATGTGGTGTACAAGATTCTGAATGATTCCTTACACAGGTTCCTGAACGCCGTTCTGATGTTAGCCAGCCTCGCATATGCCGCAGACGTTATTCTCTTTATGTGGGCTTCAGGAGACAGGTTTGGTGTGATATCAACTCCTAGATCTTTCTCTCTGTCTGTTTCATTAAGTACTTCATCTCCTATTCTGTATCCTGTGCCTGGCCTCCTGTTTCCACTGCCTAGTTTCATTACTTTGCATTTACTCGGGTTGAACTTCAACAGCCATTTGTTGGACCATTCACTCAGTCTATCCAGGTCATCTTGTAGCCTCCTACTATCATCCTCTGTTTCAATCCTCCTCATAATTTTTGCATCGTCGGCAAACATTGAGAGGAACGAATCTATACCCTCTGGGAGATCATTTACATATACCAGAAACAGTATAGGTCCAAGGACTGACCCCTGCGGGACTCCACTTGTGACGTCTCGCCAATCTGAGACCTCACCCCTCACACAGACTCGTTGTCTCCTGTTGCTTAGGTATTCCTCTATCCACCGGAGTACCTTCCCTCTCACTCCAGCCTGCATCTCCAACTTTCGCACTAGCCTCTTGTGTGGCACTGTATCAAAGGCTTTCTGACAATCCAAAAATATGCAGTCTGCCCACCCTTCTCTTTCTTGCCTTATTTTTGTTGCCTGGTCGTAGAATTCAAGTAACCCTGTGAGGCAGGACCTGCCATCCCTGAACCCATGTTGATGCTGTGTTACAAAGTTCCTTCGCTCCAGATGCTCCACTAGTTTTTTTTTGCACAATCTTCTCCATCAGCTTGCATGGTATGCAGGTTAGGGACACTGGCCTGTAGTTCAGTGCCTCCTGTCTATCCCCTTTCTTGTATATCGGGACTACGTTAGCTGCTTTCCAAATATCTGGCACCAAATATCTGGTGTGTGTGTGTGTGTGTGTGTGTGTGTGTAATTACCTAAGTTTAATTAGCTAAGTGAAGTTACAGGATGAGAGCTACGCTAGTGGTGTCCTGTCTTACCAGCACTCTGTCGTATAACACTTTCAAAGCACAGTACTGACGGTTTTGGCCTCTTACGACCACCTCACCTAACTTGTTCCAGCCTTCTACCACTGTTTACAAAAGTGAATTTTCTTGTATTACTTTGGCATCTTTGTTTAGTTAGTTTAAATCTATGACCTCTTGTTCTCAGAGTTCCAGGTCTCGGGAAGTCTTCCCAATCAATTTTATCGATTCCTGTTACTATCTTGTACATAGTGATCATATCGCCTCTTTTTCTGTCTTCTACTTTTGGCATATTTATTGCCTCTAACCTCTCTTCGCAGCTCTTGTCCTTCAGTTCTGGGAGCCCCTTAGTGGCATGTCTTTGCACCTTTTCCAGTTTGCCGATGTGCTTCTTAAGATATGGGTACCATACAACTGCTGCATATTCTAGCTTTGACCTAACAAAAGTTGTGAACAATTTCTTTAGTATTTTGCCATCCATGTATTTAAAAGTAATTCTGAAGTTATAAAGTGTAGCATAGGCTCCTCGCACAACGTTCTTCATGTGGTCATCAGGTAATAGTTTTCTATCTAGAACCACACCTAGATCTCTTTCTTTATCAAAAGTCTTTAAAGATTTCTCACATAATTTATAAGTTGTGGAGGTCTATGTTCTAATCGACATTCCATAACATGGCATTTATGCACATTAAATTCCATTTGCCAAGTGGTGCTCCATATACATATTTTTTCCAGGTCTTCTTGAAGGGCATTACAATCATCTAAGTTTCTTATCCTTCCTATTATCTTAGCATCATCAGCAAACATGTTCATATAATTCTGTATTTCATCCGGCAGATCATTTAAGTAGACAATGAACATCACTGGTGCAAGAACTGAACCCTGTGGTACTCCACTTGTGACATTTCTCTAGTCTGGTACATTGCCTCTGATTACTGCCCTCATCTTTCTAACAGTTAAAATTTTTATCCTTGTTAGAAGCTTACCTGCCACCTCTCCAATATGTTTCAGTTTCCAGATCAATCCCTTTTGTGGAACTCTGTCGAAAGCTTTTTTAAGGTCCAGTTAGCTGCAGTCAACCCAACCATCTCTTTCCTGTAAAATCTCACTGGTTCGATCATAGAAACAGAGAAAATTCAATATACAGGATCTTCCAGATCGAAAACCATACAGTCTGTCTGATATTATATCGTTTTTCTCTAGGTGTTCCACCCATTTAGCTTTAATTATTTTTCCAGTATTTTGAGTATTACACTTGGCAATGATACAGGCCTATAATTGAGGGGATATTCCCTGCTGCCCTTAATCAACCCTTAAACTTACACTAACTGAAAACAGGCTTGGAATAGAGATATCCATAGTACAACTGAGCCCACGGGGAGGTTTCCAGGGGCTGCAAGGTGAATGAACTCTGCAGGAAGCCTAGGCAATGGAATGCTAAGCCGGGCACTGAACCCTTCCGGAACAGGCAACCCTAACCGCCCGAAGCAAACCGAAAAGCCAAGGGGGTGACAAGGGAGTTTCAATTGCACACACCCTAGTTCTAGAGTAATAAGGCAAAAAGAAAATCCACCCCAGCACAAAAGGACAAAGTGACAAATGAAAAAAGAATACAGACCAAAACCACCAGGACCTAACCATGGAGAATAAGCAACTAGGGAGAACGTAGCACCATCCCACAGTAGGTCACTGGAGTGGGTTGGTAGAAGAAGTGACAGAGGAAGCAGCCAGACAAGGTCTGGCTGCTTCTACTACTGACATCAACTATAGGTTGTAACTACCAGTATCACAAGACATGATCATGCGACAAGGCTGTAGAACAATAGAGCATTGCTCCCGAGGGCTTCTTGGCTAGCACTAGAATCCAACACTGGTAAACTGCACACACCCCAGGAAGAAAAGACCCCTGAACTCTCCTAGCAGAATGACAAGAGACAGTAGGAATGGACATCACCATTTAAACATTCTCAAGAGCATTCTGTAAAGCTGCAAGCAGCAAAATCCAGGATACAATTGGTCAGGGAAACCATGATATCCTGACCAAATGTGATTTTGATACAAAAAAATCTCACCGTAGCAAAAGGCACTGGTTGCCTGAACCATTACACAAACATGCAGGCATAACAAGTGCAAAGTAAGTGAACCAGTGAATCACACCTCTAATCATGACCTGATTTACCCAGTTGGAGTACAAACCCTTGAATATGGAAGAACCACTTGCACAACTCAAGTGCACACCCAGACTAGGCACCAAATTGCACAGGAATTGGGGATCAGGAGCAAAGTATGCACAAGCACATAGCTGACTAAATTCAACTCCCCAACAATGGACCTCACTGTGAATAGAAAGTCCCATGTACTACCTGGAGATGAGATAACCCAATAGAACTTGAACTCCTCAAAGCACGAATTTATCTCTAAAGGAACAGAATAAATGCAAGATAGCTACCTGGGGAAGGTAACCATGGCACACAGCTCGAGCAAAATAGCACACAGAGAACACGTAACATGAGTGAAACTAAACAATCATGAAGAAAATGGAATAAAGATTTAGAACTACAGCTCCAACAGTAACCAACACAAGTTAGTTAAAAGGAGTAACTCTCAGGTTTTAGCAGATAGGTGCACCATTAAATGGACCAATGTGAGTAAATTGGGTGGTTGGCCAGAATTTTGGGTGACCTCGAATGCCATCTGTTGGTGGTTAGTTAAGTTGTTCATGTGTGGCAATGGTTGTTTGCCTCCAGTCTTATGTATTTCCCACAGTGGCTCATTTTATTTTCCCTAATCTTTCTGGAGAGCTTTTTTTGGTTTTGGGTAGATGTCCGACTTCCAAGCTCTCCCTCACCTTATAAAGAAAGCCAAATATATCAGTATAGAACTCAAGGACCTCGAGGACTTCTTCAGGCTTAGCTACACCAGTGCACAAGCTCTTGACAAGATGACGAGATACCTCCAAGAAAATATAAATGTACAGTACAGTGGAACCTCGGTTCATGAACACCCCTCTTTACAAATTTTTTGGTATGCGAGGTAAAGTTCCTTGTAAAATTTGTCTCTGTATTCGAGGTTTGCCTCGGTTTTTGAGTTTGTTGATATAGTACATGTAAGGGTCAACAAGCGCATGGTTCTGCTGGGCAAGGCACCCTCAGTTTACCAATGTATCCCACCTAGTGAAGACCGCGCTTGAATTCTTTGTGATGTATTTAATTATTTTTGTTTTTTTTTGGTTTCTAAACATAAAACTTTTTGTTATACTGTATATCACACTATGGGTCCCAAGAAAGTCAGTGGTAAAGTTCAACCTAAGAAAATAGTTGTGAGGATGATGATAGAGGAAAGAAACCAGCGTTGAATGTAATGAAACGCCGTTTTCTGGACGATCCCCCGAAGGCTCCCCGGAGCTTACTAGGCTGATGTGTATATATACAGTATTAGACCGTGGCATTAGTCAATTGGAGTTCTTTTGCCTACTGGAGACAACGAGCCAGAACCTGGCCCTCTCAGAGAGGCTAGGGGAGCAATGGCCTATGGAAACCCATGTGTTTGGAAGCATTCCATGTCTGCCATCGACCGGGGTTGGCACCCAGAAAGAACAGAAAGGCATAACAAAAACTCCACATGGTAAATATTGCTACCGAAAAGCCGAACTGGAAGGTATAGCTCCCAAACTAAAACAAGCACACATCACTACCACTGCCACCCCCTCAAGGGGGCCCCAGAACCCCCCTCCCACGCCAAACCAACCAAGCATCAACGACCCAAGGACCCCTCCGGAAAGCTGCCGAATCATTCTTCGTCAGAAAAGGAGACAGATGAAAACGAACAAACCTACCACCAGGACTGAAAAAGCAGAAACCACTGCACCAGAGGAGAGCTGGAAGCTCCCCAACCTGACCCCCAGAAGCCAATGCCAACATAAAGAGCCTTGGAAAAATAATCTGGAACCGAAAGGGCCACCATAAACCTAAAAGAGAGAAAAGAGCACCCGGTCCAAGAACCAGGACGGCTCAAGCAGTGCATGACCTGGCCAGAAATGAAACAAAGCACGAAGAAGCTTACGGAATGGGACGGAAGTGACATCCACCCCGAACACAAGCGGGAACAGCTTTGCCAGTGCTGCACAATACAAGTAGACAGTATTTGGCATCAAAGGACAGCTCTAAAAAGGCCAAGAAAGAGAGGAGGAGAAGACGACCCGATAAAAAACAGAAGACAACCTACGAAGAGGGAGAAAATGGCGGAAAGAACACCAGGAAACTTCATACTGTCGCAGAGACGAAGCTCTCGGGTGGGACACCATCAACTAAGATACCTGATCACCATACAAGTGGCGATAACCCTGTACCAAAAGACCAGATGCGAAGAGCGGAGGAGAAGACCAAACCAGCCAGGTACCGACTGAACCGATTTGCTGAAAGAGGCAGAGCCGCAGAAAACATTGCGGGTTCGGACACCGAGCATGCAGCACTTGAAATCAAGGCTGGGCCAGCCACTAAGGGCCCAACAGGACTACTCTCTCTTGGAAAGTCTCCAACTAAGCCAGAACCCGAATTAACAGCTGCACAGGGGCTAGAGGTACAGGTAACCCCGTCTTGACCAGTCCAGCCAAAAGCATCCACAGTGATGACTTCGCAGTCGGGGAAGGGCACCACATATACTGGGAGACACCGAGACCACGTCAATGTGAAGAGGTCCACCTCCAGGAGCCCATACGTCCGGCAGAGCCAACTGAAGGAGATGGCATCGACCGGCCATTCTGTGGACTTCAGAGGGAACCAAGACAGGCCGTTCGCCAGGATGATGGACACACCCTGGATGGGAACCACACAGAAAGCTAAACCCTGAGAATCCCACAGACAAGTCACTCGAAGCGACCAGCTCCAAAGAGCCAAGGACCAAAGAAACCCCCCGTGATTCAGACAGTGAACCCCTGGAGAGCAGTCCGAATAGACGGGTTGCGGAACCCCCAAACGACCCAAACCCTCCGAAGTGACAGCCAAACTGCAGCGAACACCCACCCTGCTCTGTGAGCTCAATGAAAGGACAGACCCCACTGCCCCTGGCCAGGCTGCCGAGCACTAGTCACAAAAACCCCAGCCGAAAGATGAGGCATCTGTGAACACATCGAACGAGGGCTCCGGAAGGTGTCAAGGCACTGAACCCTAAAAAACCTGAAGAGGAAGCTGGTGGCGCAGCAACCAACGCAAGGCATTCGGAGGCCGAACCCAGCAATTACGAGAGGCAGAAAGGAGGGCCCCAAAGGAACCGGGACAGAAGCCGAAGCCAGACCCGACCCGGCGGGTAAACCAGCATGGCAATGGTCAGACTCCCACACAAATGCTCGAGCATCTGCCGAGTGAGTATGGGAACTGGGGAGTTCCCGGGTTACTCGGGAACCGGGGAGTTCCCGGGTCACTCAGGAACTGAGGAGTTCCCGAATGACCCGGGAACTCCCCATAACAGTTGAAGGCGGGACCGCAGCTGCAGTAATGCCTCCGGAGGGAGAAAGATGGAAGCAGTTCGAGTCCCCCAACAAGACCCAGCCAGGACGGAACCAAATGGGACTTTTCCCAGTGCACCATGAACCCGAACCTGGCAAACTGGGAAAGAACCACCCCTCCGGCGAGCAGACAAGCAGACTGGCTGGGAGCCCACACCAACCATCCTTCGAGGTGGGCCAACACCTGAATGCCAACCAGTTGTAGATGTCCACCATGAACCAGGTAAGCTGCAGTTATGCGAGGTGTCAAAAGCAGGCCAAAAGAAAAACAATGAAGATGAGAAGCAAGTCGCCCCATTACGAAAACAAACCAGGCCCTGAACCCTGGAGGAAACAGGACATGCCAACACGCGACCCAAGAGCCAGACACACCACGCAACAACCCGGCCCTCAAAAGAAGCCAGATAAGGGACAGAGTCATCCAGAAGATGCCAGCGGTACAGACAGGACAAAATCAGAATGAACCGAAGACCCGCACAGTCCCATAGCGGAACTGGAACAAGAGCACCAGGCAGAGCGAAGGGAAAGAAGCCCACACTGCCAGCTCCGAACCCCCCCCCCCCCCCACCCCCAGAGGAGGAGGAGCCTCCCAACATCACAATGCCTCCCAACATTCGACTTTTAGGTAGCAATTTTTATTGGATTAACCCTTGGGCAGCTAGGGGTCCAAATGGCTTCAACACCCACAGGCGCAACAACAAAAAAAATCCCAAAAATTTATTTTTCTTTTAAATCTCTTTATTTGTGTTCCCTGAGCACGGGAAAAATAATAAATTTAATTGTACTTACCAATGACGTAAATGAGCCGAGAAGTTGGCCGATGACGCACAATTCATCTTCGCTGGAGCACTGTGCGCCCTGGCTGAGTCAGGCGCGATGGTGAAGGAGCCCGAGTTGCCGTGAATTTATTTTCGCTGTATTATTTACAGTATCTATGGCATATTTTACACCCATTTTTTCACTGGTGTGGTTCAATATGTTCTCACTTGATGATTTGTTATCATAGAACTGTTGTCAATGTATATTATATCCACTTATTAGTGTCAAGTATTTGCACAAAAATGTCTTATTTTTCAGTAAAATATACTATTTCTTATGATTTATTTTCAATATTTACACCCACTTATTCTGTATTTACATGTTTTTGCACCAGTCTTGAACATGTAGAACTCATCAAGACTGTGATACTCGTCAAAATATTTGACATAGAACAGAGGGACCTGACACGCTGTGCACCAAGTCATCACCATTTTTCGTTTTTGTTACCTCTTGCATGTTGTCTTGCATACAATGCACTCATGCTGGCCAACAGCACGCTTTGCAGTTGGTGGTAAATACCTTAGATTGTGTGTGTGACAAAGGCATCCTTGAAAGCAAGCCTGGGTGCTGGAGCATGGTGCAATACCGGGTTCAGAATGGGCCTCTGTATGCCAGGAATTACTTTGCCAAACTTCTCTAGTAATTGTGTCACTACAGTAAAACTGAACGCACAGAAATTTCGTTTACCACCTTTTTGACAAGATACATATTGTAACTTGCCAATATGCATTGTTACGTCAACAAGGTGGAAAAACATTTTCTTGGTCCACTTCATTGTTTTCCGTACACACTCTACTGCCCCCACCATCATATCACATTGCAGGTGATGAGTGACAATAACGTGTCTAAAGTATGTTGACCAGACCACACACTAGAAAGACAAGGGACGACGACATTTCGATCCGTCCTGGACCATTCTCAAGTCGATTGTGAATGATCCAGGACGGACCGAAACGTCGTCGTCCCTTCACTTTCTAGTGTGTGGTCTGGTCATCATATCACATTTATCTACCAAATGCATGTTGATCTTAAATCCATAGAAACAATCTGGCTTATAGATTATTTGTTTTGTTCTGTTCACCTTGCCACTGTCCAACATTGTACCATGGTGAATGGTGGTCAACATGTACACTTCATGCCTGTCTTTCCACCACACTGAAAGCATTGCTCCTGTTTTTCTTAGCTCGCAGTCACCAACCTGCATAGCAGTGTGAAACACTAGCATTTCCCTTCGTTTTGCCTTCACTGTGCCACACACTCCAGTTCTATTATCAAGCAAGAACCTAGTTAGCAAGGGACTGGTATATAAGTTATCTATGTACAATATGTAGCCCTTGTTCAGATATGGTGCAAGCAGTGACTTCACCACACTACCTGAGAAGCCATGTCAGTCATTAGCAGGAATGTCTACATTTGTACCCGTATACATGATCATGTGTAACACAATTCCTGTTTCACAGTCACACAGTACAAAGAATTTCAATCCAAATCGGTGGCATTTGGAGGGAATATACTGCTTGAAGGTAAGACGTCCTTTGAAAAGCACAAGGGATTCGTCAATCACCAGCTTCTAAGATGGTACGTAGCAATCCCTGTACTTTCCAATATGTTCATTCAGGATGTGCCTTACTTTCCAAAGTCTATCATAATCATTCTTGTCTTCATCATTTGCAAAATGAAGACACCTGAGGATTATTGCAAATCTGTCTCGCAGACATATATTTGCTGAACATCGGTGAAGAACAGTATAGTCTTTGCTCCAATAATGATCAAGTACATGTTTGACACAATGTTTCATCAACATACACAGTGCCAAAAACACATACATTTCACCCAGTCATATCTTTCCATTGCTGTAAACGTGAAAAATCAGATAACTCCTCCACATCAATGAGATCAGCCGCATATTTGTTCGTTTCCTGAACAATATACTCCATGAGCGGCTCATCGAAATATGCGGTAAAATAGTCCATTTTATACATATCAGGACCTTTATCAGGGAAAAGGTCTGTAATCACAACATCTGGATTATCAAAAAACAGGAATTTGTGGAACAAAATCTGTCCCATCACTCCACACAAAAACACCTGGTGTCTTTCAAGAGGCAATAGCAGCACCACAGCAAGAAAACCGTGGACCAGGATCTGAAGCAGGTCTAGGAACAGTAGGGGCAGGCAGGGACGGTGACGGAAAATTACTTGATGTTGAGGGTCTTTGTTCATCAACGTCCCCATGTGGTCCCATGCGGTGCTGCATGGCTGGGCTAGATGCTGTTGATGCAACAAAATGTCGCTTGGCAACACCACACACTCCACTGGCACTAGCACCGTAACTATTTTTCGATTCTAAGTCACTAAAACCGGAAAATAATTCGCCTTCCTCAGACTCGTCGACCAAAACATCAATATCCTGCAAGGTAGCACATGAACTGTGTGGTCTGGCATGAAGTGGGGTCGAGTGGGGTTGAGTGAGGGCGAGGAGGCATGGGCGAGATGCTAGGCCTAGCCCTGATGGAGCCAGCATGTTCACACTCATCATCGTTCGTATCCACATCTGAGGGCTGTGTGTAGTCATGATCAAAGTCAGAGTCATCAATATCAGAATCACCACCATCCGGGAACAAATTCTTATTAATTTCGTCCTCGGTCAGAGGTCGCGAGGAACGCCTCGTTGAGCGGGGTCGGTCGTTGGAACTTGATGTGCTCGCCATGGTGTCTGCTGGGTAAGGGTAACCGAGGCCTGTACACAATGGCAGCCTACGCTGGATTTTTTTCCCAGGTGGCGTTTGTTTATGGTTGGGTGCGGCTCGCCGATGACTACCCCTATCCCATGCGGGGTGTTTAAATTATAGTGCTAGACACGTAAACAGCTATTAATGTATTATCCGGTATCGGGTTTATTACTGAAATCATCTATATGTATGTATTGTGCAGCTAAGGGTTAAAGAAAAAAAAAGTGGAGTTTATTTTGTTACGCCTACCTTTCTGGGTGCCAACCCCGGTCGATGGCAGACATGGAATGCTTCCAAACACATAGGGGGTTTCCATAGGCCATTGCTACCCTAGCCTCTCTGAGGAGGTCAGGTTCTGGCTTGTGGTCCCTGGTAGGCAAAAGAACTATAATCGACTGATGCCACGGTCTAATACATATTAGCCCGGTAAGCTCCAGGGAGCGGTAGGAACTCCCCACAGAAAATGAGAGCATTCATAGTGAGACAATATGATGTCTCATTACAGACAAGTGTTAAAATGAAGGGAAAAACAAAGTGTCTATAGATAGATTCTTATTAAGACACGCAAGCAGTGAGCCACAACCAGGTCCTAGTTGTATGCCTGCATAATATAGGAGAGAATACACCCCAAAAATGTAATCACTGTCTGATGTTATAATGGAAGTGGACACCCCTTCCAAACTCTAACACCTCTTCTCCACCCACCCTCGTCATCGTCTTCCATACATAAGCCAACAAGAGTCCTCAATAAGTGTAAGGTACCTGTATAGTAAAAAAATATGAGTAGTATTCTGTATAAAATTTAATTTTATGTTTATATTTTTGGGTGTGTGGAACGGATTAATTAAATTTACATTACAGTATTTCTTGTGGATAACTAGTTTCGGTTTTAGAATTTTCGGTGTACGAACCATCTCTTGGAACGGATTAAATTCGTAAACCAAGGGTCCACTGTATATATATATTCAGCTTTCAGAAGATATACTGGTAGAAAAATGTAAAATACTGTACCAAACTGGATATCAATATATTATTACTTAATAAATACTTACTCTCCTAATTATGCATTCCAGTTTACAGAACATACCTTCCCCACAAACCACCTAACACCTCTCCTAAAGTGGTTAGAGATGGAGGGGGCTGAAAAAAAGTGTAGAAAAAGTTTTCTGGCTAGGTTGATTTGTCTTTAGACAAATTGACTAATAGTGTTCACAAACGAGACCACAAAAGAGGAAGTTCTAGCAAAGAACAGCCAACTGTTAGGTGTAAGAGGATACCAACTTCTGTTGGTTGCAGAAATAGATCCACTGTTAATCATGTGAGACTTCAACAGTGGGAATAAAGACTGGGAGAACAGAGACCTACATGGAGGACCAGATACCTGGAGAAATAAACTACTGCATGTGGCAACGAGAAACTTTCTAAGCCAATAAGTCAAGGGACCCATAAGAATGAAAAGGGAAGATGAACCAGCTAGACTCGATCTGATATTCACATTGAATGAATCGGACATAAGAGAAGTAAAGCTGGAAGCCTCCTGAGGAATGAGTGACCACAGTGTACAGAAATTTGAGTACTTCATGGAGTTAGGAGTAATTTCCCCCCAAAAAAGGATTAGAAAGCTAAAGGACTGGCTTACCAAAAGGGGAAACTATGGGCAGATAACAAAAATCCTAACATAAATATCATGGAAAACAGAATTCAGAGTCAATTCTGATGGATTACATCACACAAAAGTGTCAGGAAGGAGTAAACATGTTTAAATATGAACAAAACATGTTTTGTTTATATTTATCTTTTATCCCAAAAGAAAAAAAGAAAAAGCAACAAAGGAATCCATGGTTTAATCAGGCATGTGAGGAAGCAGGGCAATGAAACATAAGGGTGTGGAGGAACTACAGAAGTAATAGAATGCCAGAGAGCAGTGGGAGATACCCAAGGGCCAAGAATGAAAACATCAGTATGTCACATCAGTATGAGAAGAGAAGCAGAGAAAAATCCATTGTTAAATGTAATGAAATGCCATTTTCTGGGTGAGCCCCAGAGGCTTCGCAGAGCTTACTGGGCTGATATGTATGTATTAGACAGTGGCATCAGTCGACTGGAGTCTTAGCTACCGAGGCCCATGAGCCAGAACCTGGGGAGCCGTAGGGGCTCCCCGCAGAAAATGACAGAGCAAATAAAGCAAAGACTGACCCAAAACTGATCCACTGTCACATCAGAAGGAAAACAACAGTGAAAAAACAGGTGAGGACAGGTACACAGTGAATGATAAAAGGGTATGTGAAGAATTCAACAAGAGATTCCCAGAGGTCTTCACAGTAGAATGAGGAGAGGTACCTGAACTAAGAAAGGTTACAATAAACAAGGCAGCTTTGGAAGAGTTTGAAATTACCAGAGATGAAGTTAGGAGGTATTTGTTTGATCTGGACGTGAGAAAGGCTGTTGGACCTGATTAAATCTCACCATGAGTGTGATGGAAGTGTGCAGAAGCACTTTGCTTGCCAGTCTCCATGATATATAATTAGTTACTGGAAATAGGAGACCTACCAGAAATATGGAAGACAGCTAATGTAGCTCCTAATACTGTATACAAAAAAATGTGACAGGCAGAAGCATTGAACTACAGGCCTTGCATGGTATACAAGTTCCTAACTTGTATACCATGCATGGAGCCGGTCGGCCGAGTGGACAGCACGCGGAACTTGTGATCCTGTGGTCCTGGGTTTGATCCCAGGCACCGGCGAGAAACAATGGGCAGAGTTTCTTTCGCCCTGCCCCTGTTACCTAGCAGTAAAATAGGTACCTGGGTGTTAGTCAGCTGTCACGGGCTGCTTCCTGGGGGGTGGAGGCCTGGTCGAGGACCGGGCCGCGGGGACACTAAAGCCCCGAAATCATCTCAAGATAACCACATATGTCAGACCAATCCTTGAGTATGCAGCTCCAGAGTGGAGTCCGTATCTAGTAACACACAAAGTTTCAAAGCATTATATGACAAAGAGTGCTGGGAAGACGGGACACCACGAGCGTAGCTCTCATCCTGTAACTATACACTTAGGTAATTACAAGATTAAATTAAAGAAGGTTAAAAGGTATACCACCAGACTAGTACCCAAGCTGATGGGTATGAGCTAAAAGTTAAGACTACAGGCACTATACATCTTGTCACAGGAAGAGAGAAAGTTATGGGAAGAGATGAACACCACATTCAAGAATTCTCAGAGGAATTGATGGCATAAAGATGGCTTATTTAACACAGGTGGTACATGCACAAAAGGACACAGGTGGAAACTTAGTACAGTGGTACCTCAGTTTTTATATTAATTCGTTCCCAGAGACAGTAAGAAAACCGAAAATAAGAAAACTAAAACGAATTTTCCCATAAGAAAATATGTAATTTGAATTAATCCGTTTCACACACCAAAAAATATTAACTTAAAAATACATTTTATACAGAATACTACTACTCATTTTTCATACACAAAACAATGAGGGTGAGGAGGGAGGAGCAGTGTTGGTGTATGGGAGATGGTGAGGAGGGAGGAGCAGTGTTGGTGTATGGGAGATGGTTAGGAGGGAGGAGCAGTGTTGGTGTATGGGAGACGGTGAGGAGGGAGATGCAGTGTTGGTGTATGGGAGACGGTGAGGAGGGAGAAGCAGTGTCGGTGTATGGGAGACGGTGAGGAGGGAGGAGCAGTGTTGGTGTATGGGAGATGGTGAGGAGGGAGGAGCAGTGTTGGTGTATGGGAGACGATGAGGAGGGAGGAGCAGTGTTGGTGTATCGGAGACGACGAGGAGGGAGGTGCAGTGTTGGTGTATGGGAAACGATGAGGAGGGAGGGAGGGAGTAGCGATGTTGGTGTATGGGGAGGGTGTGGAGGAGGAGGAGGGAGATGGGGAGGGTGTGGAGGAGGAGGAGGGAGGTGGTGAGACCGTCCCCTGCTCTCCTTAAACACTTTTATATATGCATCACTGGTTCCAGATTTTCCTTTCACACATTTCACTGCCTCTTATGTGGCAGCCAGTCAAAACCAATCAGTTACAGTCACAACAAGTCAGTGAAGCATTCACAGTCGAGACCAGTCACAGGCAGTCATAACCAAAGGCAGTCAAGCATTCACTATTGTGGTAACAATCAGTTAGGCATTTATGGTCAGTCATACCTTCACAGTCAATCAGCCAGTCAGTAAAAAACCAGCGTTGAATGTAATGAAACGCCATTTTCTGGGTGAGTCCCGGAGGCTCCCCGGAGCTATCCCAGGCTGATATGCTAATGTCAGACTTTGGCATCAGTCATGTGTATGGAGTTCTTAGGCCTACCGGGGACCACGGCCAGAACCGGGCCCCCTCAGAGAGGCAAGGGGAGCAATGGCCTATAGAAGCCCCCGTGTAGTTGGAAGCATTCTATGTCTGCCATCGACCGGAACAGGCACCCAGAAAGGTAAGCGCCCCAAAACAAACCCCTATTCTGGTTAAAATTGCTACCTAATACCGAACTAGTGGATAGAACTCCCCAACCGAAAACAAGCAAATTAGTGTGACGTCACACACTGCCGCGCCGCTGTCTGCGCAGCTCCCCCCTCCCCGGGAGGGGGAAGGGGGAGCCCCAGACCCCCCGCGCCGGCTACCCACACCTCAGTTCTTGAGGCTGGATGTCAAAAACGCGAAAAACCGCCGACCGGAGGGAGGGAGGGATGCCGGGGAGCCTCCGGGACTCACCCAGAAAATGGCGTTTCATTACATTCAACGCTGGTTTTCTGGGGGGAGCCCCGTCGGCTCCCCGGAGCTAACTACCCACAGACAGAAAAAGAGGGACTTACCCGGGAGGCGGTCGTCGCTCACCCCTCAACTCGAAGCCGAGACAACTGGCTGCAACCGCCGACCCAAAGCAACACAGGCCCGACGAGGGCCAGGGACATTCACAAGGTAACGAGCAGCCAGGACCCTGTTCGACCGCCAAAATCCCCGCGCCCGAATATCAGACCAAGACATATTCCCAAAGACGGCAGCAAGAGCCGCGAACTTACGAACGTCATGGGCACGGGGATAGACCGCAGGCTGGCTAGACCTAATAACCCTGCGGACGACCTGAGAGACCCGAACCCGCGAACAGGGAAGAAGGGAAACCGGATCAACCCACAGCGCGTCCCCGGACACAGAAGCTGTGGCGCGCAAATAACGGCGAAGCGCCGCAACCGGACACAAAACATGATGCACCCCCGGCCTGACCAACCAAGCATCAACCACCCATGGACCCCTCCGGAACGCAGCAGTCTCATTCTTCGCCAGAAAAGAAGGAGACGGCTGCAAACGAACAAAACTATCACCACGACCAAAAGAGCAGAAACCCCTGCGCCGGAGGAGAGCATGAAGCTCCCCTACCCGACCCCCAGAGGCCAAAGCCAACAAGAAAAGTGCCTTGGAAAAACAATCCTGGACCGAAGGGGCCACAACGAAACGAGGAGATGAAAGGAAAGCGAGCACTCTGTCCAAAGACCAGGACGGCTCAGGCGACGCATGAGCAGGCCGGAGGTGAAACAATGCACGAGACAGCTTGCGAAACGGCGCAGACGTAACATCGATACCGAAAGCAAGCTGAAGCGGCTCCGCCAGCGCCGCACGATACGAAGCGACAGTGTTAGGCATAAGATGACGGTCCTGAAACAACCACGAGAGGAAGGACAAGACCACCCGAACAGACAAGGAGCTAACACGACGAAGACGCAAAAAGAAACGGAAGGACCGCCAGGAAACCTCATACTGCCGCCGAGAAGAAGCCCTCAGGTGGGACACCAACAAGGAGGCCACCTGATCACCATAGAGATGATGATAGACTCGAGTCAAAAAAACCATACGCGAAGACTCGAGGAGAAGATCGAACCAGCTACGTGACGTACCGGCCCGATCTGCTGAAAGAGGCGGAGCCGCGGGAAAACCCCGGGTTCGGACACCGAGCAACCAGCGCCTGAAACCAAGGCTGGGCCGGCCACCAAGGGGCCAGAAGGACAACCCTCCCCTGGTAAGTCTCTAAGCGAGTCAGGACCTGGAGCAACAGCCGAACTGGGGGAAAGAGGTACAGGAACCCCCACCTCGACCAGTCGAGCCGAAAGGCATCGACCCCGACGGCCTCGCAATCGGGGAAGGGCGCCGCATAAACGGGAAGACGCCGCGACCACGCCGACGCGAAGAGGTCCACCTCGGGGCGCCCGAACGTCTGGCAAAGCCAACGGAAGGACTCGTCGTCGACCGTCCACTCCGTGGAGAGGGGAACGAAGCGAGACAGGGCGTCGGCCAAGACGTTGGACACGCCCCGTACGTGAACCGCCAGGAGAGCCAAACCCCGAGAACTCAGCAGACGAGTCACCCGAAGCGACCAACCCCAAAGAGACAAGGACCGCATCGAACCCCCGCGGTTCAGGCAATGAACCACCGGAGAGCAGTCCGAATGGAGCCGAATCGTCGATCCGCGGGCCACCCGAATCCTCCCCAGAGCAAACCACACTGCCGCGAACTCTCGCACCGTACTGTGAGCTCGACGGAAGGACGGATCCCAACGCCCCTGGCCGGCCTGGTGAGCACTGGTCACAAAACCCCAGCCGAGAGACGACGCATCCGTGTACACATCGAGCGAGGGCTCGGGTAGGCGCCAAGGCACTGAACCCCGAAAAACCCGAAGAGGAAGCCGGTGACGCAGCAACCGACGCAAGTCCCCCGGGGGTCGAACTCTGCGATCGCGAGAGAGGCGGAAGGGGGAACCCCGAAGGAACCAGAACAGCCGTCGAAGCCAAACCCGACCCGGCGGGTAGACCACCATCGCGAAGTTCAGGCTCCCGCACAGCCCCTCGAGCAACCGCCGGATGACCCGAGGGCCCTCCAGAAACAGACGAAGGCGGGACCGCAGCCGCAGGAGAGACTCCGGAGGGAGAGACAAGGAGGCGGTCCGAGAGTCCCACACGAGACCCAGCCAAGTCCGAACCTGAGAGGGAACCAGATGGGACTTCCTCCAGTTCACCAAGAACCCGAACCCGGCGAGCTGGGAAAGAACCAAATCCCTGGCTAGCAAGCAAGCTGACTGGCTGGGAGCCCAAACCAGCCAGTCGTCGAGGTAGGCCAACACCCGAACACCTAGGAGACGCAAACGAGCCACCACAACCCGTGTAAGGCGTGTGAACACGCGAGGTGCCAGGTTCAACCCGAACGGGAGACAACGAAAGCGGTAACTCAGACGCCCCACTACAAAACCGAGCCAGTCCCTGAACCGCGGATGAATCGGGACATGCCAATAAGCGTCCCGGAGGTCCAGGGACACCATCCAAGCACCCGGCTCCAAGAGGAGCCGAACCTGAGACAGCGTAGTCATCCGAAAGGAGGGGCAATGAACCCAGGGGTTCAGACGGGACAAGTCCAGAATGAACCGCAGGTCCGCGCAGTCCCGTTTCGGAACCGGAAACAGACGGGAAACCCATCTGAGGGACGACGTCGTTTCGACGACGCCCAAGCGTACCCACTCCAAGACGACTCGACAGAGCGCAGGGGAAGAAGCCTGCCCCGCCAGCCCCGACCCCCCAAAGGGGGGAGGGGCCACCCAACGCCACCGCAGGCCGCGAGACACGACCCGAAAGGCCCACGAATCGTGGGACCAGGCGCGGGCGAACAGCGCAAGCCGCCCCCCCATCGCCCCGTCAAAGGGGCAAACCGCGAAAGGGCCGGCGACCCTTACGAGACCCAGAACCCCGCACAGCGCGAACACCGCGCCGACCAGACGAGGGAGGGTCCGCAGGAGGAGCCAACCCCAAACCTGACACCAGAGGCCTACCACGACGAGAGGAACCCCGAGCCCTGGCACGACCTTTCCGGGAAGACCCACCCCGGGACCCCCGGAAAACCAACAAGTCCGACATCGGACGACAAGCCGCCGACGCAGCCTGAATAAACTGCGCCACGGCCGACTCCCCAAACAGGAGAGGACAAAAAGGTGAAGAACGCCTAAGAGCCAGAGCCCAAGCAGATTCCACGGAGGAACCCAGCACCGCCTGCCGACACGCGAGACGGGAAGCATAGAACAGGGAAACCGCATCCCGCAAAATCGGCGTGAACAGCTTCAACAAGGCAGCCGACGAACGCGCAGCCGAGGACAAGGTGCCGGACCCCGGGACGGACCCAAGCGTCCCCACATCCTCCACGAGCCAATCCGAAGACAGCTCCAGGAGGGAAAAGAACCGCAAGGCCGAACACAAAAGGCCCCGAGCGCGCAAGTCCTCCGCCACGAGCGCCGCCGAAAGGGAGGGAACCTGCACATGGAGCTGAATAACGCCCACATCGCGGGGAAGGGCAGGGGCAAACAAGCACTCATTTAGGTACTCAAGTTCACCCCCCAGGAAAACCTGAAGCACCGTGGAAGCTTCCCGCCACTCCAGCGTGCGGGAACGACAGAAGGAATGCCAGGAATCCAGACCAAACAAGGGGCAGTCTGCTAGCCAGGATGACTCCGGAACCTCGTAACGGAGCCAGAAAGGGAACGAAGTCCCAAACCTGAACGTGGACGGATCCATTTCCGAGGCATAATCCGGGTCACGCAGGAGGTAAGCTGCAAAGGCCGCGCGCACCACACCAGGTTGGATGCGATAAGCCGAAAACCTCCTGAAGGACGGAACCGACGTACCCGGGGGAACACGGAACCGTACCCGGGGAGGGGCCGACACCAAATCCAACTCGTACGCAGAGGGGGGGAAAGAAAACCCCACTCCTTGTAACAATAAGCCCCGCTCAGTGGGAAGAAAAACCCAGGCGGGGTCCAGCGGGGCCCAAGGCCCCCAAGTCAGCCCCTCCCCAGCCTCGAGGTCCGTCACCACAGGACCCGAGGCCGAGTCCTCTCCCCAAGCCCCGACCCCACAAGACAAGGACGGAGCAGCCGGAAAAGCTGGAGGAAGGGGGGCCCACTGGTCAGACCCTGAAGCTTCGGCCGGGAGACAAGACCCGAATGCCTCTGCCGCCCCCCCGGAAGGGGCAACCCCCGAAGCTGCCCGAGTCTCGAGATCAAGTAACCCCTGCTCCGACCCCGAAACCCTCAGACGCTTCGGGGCCGGAAGCAGGGGCGGGGGACCAGAACGAACAGAAGGGGAAGGACGAGGAGGTGCGGACTGAACCAGGATCGAAGCGACCCCCACCCCCAAGTCCGGGTCTCGAAAAGCAAAGCGGGGCAGCCCCGGGGCATCCGGGGAAGCAACCAACCGAGCGCGTTGCAACAGACGAAACCTAGACTGCAACGCACGTGCCGCCTGTACCCGAATAGAATCATCAGAGGATTGGGTAAATTGAGTCACAAGCAAGCAGCAACACTCACAGGACTCAGGGTCGAAAGTATCACCGACCCAACAGGCAGCGTGGCAGAGGCAAAAACAATGAGGGTCACCCTGAGACAAGGGGACCGAGCAACCCTCAAACTCGCACACAGCGAGTGGGGACTCCGGGGTCACATCCATCGGACCCACGCGCCCCCTAGGGGATTCCCAGGGTCCTGAGCGTTTACTTTAAGAGGACTCGCGCTCAGGTAGTCCCAGGCAGGGTGCTGCAAACCGGCGCCCAAAACTACCAAGCAAACTTCTAAAGCTGAACCCCAGGGACGTGTACACTCACGGGGACCTAGCAGGGGGCGCCACCGAGGAGAACAGTGGAAGGGCAAAAACAAACTGAATAAAATGACAGAACCCCCCACCAGGCAAAAAACAAAGAAAAACAAAACCCCGCAAGAGGACAGCGAACCCCAAGGAACAGAGCCGGCCGCGATGTCGGGAATTACAAGCTGAGCAGCACCCTGCGCCCCTACCAGTGCAAACTGCCTCTTACCTGCCGGTAACAAGGGAGAACAGAACACCCAAGAGCCCAACAGGCGGCCGAAAAACCGAAAGGTAAAACGGACCAGCAGAGGCAGACCCCGAGGAGCCTGTGGAAGGTGGCCCCAAGCCCCAAGGGCAGTACTTACAGGGCACCTAGGGAAGGCAGCCCTAGGCGCATGCAGCCCGAGTACTGAAGATAACTCCTGGCTCTCGCACCCACAAAACTAACACCACACTCAAAGCACAGTGCAGTAGCGACACCGGAGCCAGAGCACACGACCACCGCCAATAGCATCAGCCTCAAGAACTGAGGTGTGGGTAGCCGGCGCGGGGGGTCTGGGGCTCCCCCTTCCCCCTCCCGGGGAGGGGGGAGCTGCGCAGACAGCGGCGCGGCAGTGTGTGACGTCACACTAATTTGCTTGTTTTCGGTTGGGGAGTTCTATCCACTAGTTCGGTATTAGGTAGCAATTTTAACCAGAATAGGGGTTTGTTTTGGGGCGCTTACCTTTCTGGGTGCCTGTTCCGGTCGATGGCAGACATAGAATGCTTCCAACTACACGGGGGCTTCTATAGGCCATTGCTCCCCTTGCCTCTCTGAGGGGGCCCGGTTCTGGCCGTGGTCCCCGGTAGGCCTAAGAACTCCATACACATGACTGATGCCAAAGTCTGACATTAGCATATCAGCCTGGGATAGCTCCGGGGAGCCGACGGGGCTCCCCCCAGAAAAATAAGGATTTAATACATGATACTTGAATACAATATTCAAGCGCGATCGTCACTAGGCGGGAGACACTGGTAAACTGTGCACCTCGTCCCGCCCCTCGCCCAGCAGAACAGAACCACGCGCTTGGTGGACTTGCATGTGTATAAACAAACTCCGAAAACCGAGGCAAATAACGAGTACCGAATCAAAATTTTTGAAGAAATTGAGTTTGAGAACAGAAAAATACAAAAACGGGCATACGAAAACCGAGATTCCACTGTACAGTACTCAAATAAACCACAAACACATTAGAAAGAACTTTTTTTTAGTATCAGTAGGTGACAAATGGAATGCACTAGCCAGTGATAAGGTGGAGGCAGACTCCATGCACTGTTTCAATGTAGATATGTTAGAGCCAAAAATATCTTTGGGATCTATACAGCAGTTAACCGACAGTTGAGGCGAAACCAAACAGCAGAAACTCAAACCCCTGCAAGCACAACTACTGTATGTGAGTACGTGTCCTTCAGGCCTGCTCTCTTTCAACCAGTATCCTACAACACATTAGGATACCTGAGGCTTGGTAGCCGAGTGGACAGCGCTCAGGATTCATAACCCTAAGAACCGGGGATCGATCCTTAGGGAATCGATAAATGGGCAGGGGTTTCTTTCAACCTGATGCCCCTGTTCACCTAGCAGTAAACAGATACTTGGGAGTTGACAGCTGTTATGGGCTGTTTCCTGGGGGTGGGGTCTGTAGATCAGTACTGAAGGTACTAATTTACCTTCCAATTCAATTTTTGTGCATTTATTTTTTAATTTATTTTTCCCTTGCAGCAATGCTTTGTATTGAAGTTATTCTTTTTTCTAATAGTGTTTAATGTTTAATTTTATTTTAATTTCTTACTTCTTAATAGTTTTAAATTATATTTTCTCACATTTTCATTATCAATTTGGGTCAGATGGACGTTTTACAAGAGGAGCGAGAAACATATATAGAGGATATATATAAACACCTACAATTTTAACATTTTACTTTAAAAAGTAAATAACAAAAATAAGGCATATCATATTACTGTAATGTAATAATTAAACACAATATTATTAAATGACACACTCATCAATGAAAATGGTTGCCACTCATTAAAATAGAGTATGATAAAGCCAAACATAGGGACACACACATCCCATCAATAAAATTAGTAAATGGATATGGATCTATAACTCTAATGGATAATTGGAGTTATAATCAGAGCTGATTAATATTTGAATGGATAATTGGTAAACACTTCATACATTTCTACACTTTACAATACACCTCTCACTTGTGAAGAATTTGCAAGTTACTTACTAGGCCAGTACTGGCCTAGTGGTAGTGGTTCCCAAAGGGCGCAGCGAGAGAGGATGGCATGTGTGGCGGGAAGAGTCAAGGACAAGCAAAGGTGTCCATGACATGTTCTTCACATGGATATTGAGCTCTGACAAATATCAAAGACAAGAAAAGAGAGAGGATTGTGTGCGTGTTGATGAGATGAGTGTCTCAAATTAGACCTAATATAAATGAGCTTACCTAACAAAAACAAGCTCACACCTCTCGCTGAGTTTGTAAACATTGCATATGTACAAGACCCGTCCAAACTTATATTTTTGAAATGAATCATGTTTTTATGTAGCTGTAGCATTTTGTACTTTCCGAATGTCCCACTATCATATTATAAAGTAATTGTGGTCTATGTTATGAACCAAGTACTAGGAGAAACTTCCTTTCTTGTTTTTTAATGCACTTCTTATCAATAAAAAAATCAGTGTGGAGTGCACAAATTCTTTTTCCACAAGTGTGGCCAAGTGAAAAATCATGTGTTGAATGTAATGAAACGCCGCTTTCAGGGAGACCCGGGTAAGTACCTGAAGCTATCTTGCTAAGACAGCTCCCAACTACTTGATTGCACCAGCCGTGGAATTCAGTTTGGCCTACCGAGGACTAGAACTTGGCTCCCCCCTCACAGAATCACAAGGAGCAGGTGCCATTTGGCCAACTCAAAGGGGCACCCAGAAATTCAGCGAACCAGTTAAGACAACCGCTAGGTTCAAGAGAGACTAATGCCAGATAACCCACAAAACAAACCTTGCCAACGATGTAAACTATCAAATCTCTTGAAACAAACATGTGGTGTTCCACCCCACACCTGCCACTCATTTGGGAAGGGAGGGTGCCAGGACTTGTGCTGTCCACTGGCTGAAGCAATCACTTCTGCAGCAAATGCACACACACAAAATACCCTCAAACAATAATCTAGAAGGGGAGGGGAGAAATGAATCAGAGAGCCACTAAGGGTCACCCAGAAATTGACATTTAATTCAAGCCCCTTGTTGCTCATTGAAGCTAACTTCTCAGAGAAGAAAAACAGGGACACACCAGGAAGGAGAAGGAACAGCAGGTAGTCACAATGAGGCCAAGACAGCAGGTCAAAAGACACGACCCCCAAAACAGCACAAGGTTGATGAAGCCTGGGAACATTATCAGTATCGCGCTCCGAGTCCTCCTAACATAGTCACAAGTTTTTCTCCTTACCGTAATCCGATGACTATCTTTGAGAATCAAACTAAAATATTTGTATAAAATTAAATTTTCATCCACTCAACTTCTAGGTGGTTTCAAAATGAGCACCTTTAGACTGTGCACAATTTGATACCAAAATAAAAACATAACATGAAAATTAATGTCAGAACACTGGAATGATATAAATAATTTTCTTGTGATGAGTGTCAAAAAGCATCCAAAAGTTAAAATATTTGTTAAAATCCTATTTATTGTTTATTATTATGGGACTAGTTTTAAAATACGCCCCTTTTTATTGCAAACAATTTGATACCAAAATGAAGGACATACCACGAAAATCTATTTTATCAAACTGAACGAGTATATACATTAGTCTGCAGGTGTGCCAATTGGTGCTCGTTCACGGGCAACTAGGCCGACTTTAGACTTTGCTGTGGGACTCGCTCCGGGCTGTTAGATCTTATATGAATATACCCCTATACAGAATTCTATTGCGAACACAATGATACCAAAACGAACAATGTAGCACGAGAAATAAGGTGAGAAAACTGAAACAAGTATATACATTTTGCAGATTTTGCGTGCTCACGGGTAACTTGGCCGACTTTAGTCTTTATACTTTGTTATTGGTATTGCTTATATATATTGCGGTTGTTATTGCTTATTTTTGTCTTTCTATTTAGAGCATTTTATTGGTGTCACCGACCTCACAGGCTGCAGATGGAGGCAAAACAGTGAAGAGTCACTCTGAGACAAGGTGACAGAGCAACCCTCGAACTCGCACAAAGCGAGGGGGGGGGGGACTCCAGGGCCACATCCATCGGGCCCACGCTCACCCTAGGGGTTTCCCAGTGTCCTGAGCGTTTACTATAAGAGGACTCACGCTCAGGTAATCCCAGGTAGGGTACTGCAAACCGCCGCCCATGGCTACCAAACAACGTTCTAAGAGCTGAACCCCCGGGACGTGTACACTCACGGGAACCTAGCAGGGGGAACCACCGGAAGAAGGAAGAGAACCCGGCACAAAGGGGGGAAAAACCAAAGGCAGAGCCCCCCACCAGGTAGACAAACAGAAAAAGAAAACTCCGCAAGAGTACAGCGTACCCAGGCGGAACAGAGTCGGCCGCTATGATTGGTGAAAACAAGCTGTGCAGCACCCTGCGCCCCGTCAGTGCAAATAGCCCCTTACCCTAAGGCGAACCCCCTATCACACAAAGGGTGGCCAAAAACCGAGCAGCAAACGGCCTAGCAGAAGCAGGACCCAAGGAACTTGTGGAAGGTAACCCCAAGCCCCAAGGGCAGTACTTACAGGGCACCTAGGGAAGGTAACCCTAGGCACATGCAGCCAGAGTACTGGAGACTCATTCCCGGCTCACACACCACCTAGAAGACAGACACCACACTCTAGGTACAGTGCTGAAACAACCACTAGAACCGGAGCACACAACTGGTGCAATTAGCATCAGCCGAAGAACTGGGGTGTGGATCACCAGCTTGGTAGGTCTGGGGCTACCCCTTCCCCCTCCCGGGGAGGGGGGAGCTGCGCAGACAGTGACGCGATGACGGGTGACGTCATACTAGTTTGCTCATTTTTGTTTGGGGAGTTCTATCCACTCGTTCGGTTTTTGGTTGCAATTTTCACCAGAATAGAGGTTTGTTTTGGGACACTTTCTGGGTGCCTAATCTGGTCGACGGCAGACATAGAATGCTTTCAACCACACGGGGGTTTCTATAGGCCATTGCTTCCCTTGCCTCTCTAGAAGGGGCCAGGTTCTGGCTCGTGGTCCCCGGTAGGCCCATAAGAACTCCGTACACATGACTGATGCCAAAGTCTGACATTAGCATATCAGCCTGGTAAGCTCCGGGGAGCCGTAGGAGCTCCCCCCAGAAAAGGTTCATACTGTCGCCAAGAAAACTGCAGGCGGGACACCATCAAAGTAGCCACCTGCTTGCCATAGAAATGGCAATAAGGATGTGTAAAAAATACATGATGCAAAGAGCCGAAGCGGTCAAATCAGTAAAATACGTCACTGCACTAACCTTTCAAAAGAAGTGGAGTTGCGGAATAACGCTTAGGTTCAGACACAGCAAACAGCGCCTGAAACTGAGGTACAGCTGGCCACCAATGGGGCAGAAGGACCAACATCCTTTGTTAGTACCCCAACCTGGCCAGGACCCAGAGCAACCGCTGAGCTGGGGAAAGTCACAAACCCCCACCAGTTCAGCTAAAGGAATCCAATGCGAGAGCCTTGTGATCGAGGAACAACAGCCTCATCAAGAGAAAGGTGCTGGATCCAAATCAATGCAAAGAGATCCACATCAGTGAGCCTGAATGTCTTGCAATACCAAAGAAAGGAAGCAGTGTTAATGATTCACCCCGTGGATATTGGAAGGAACCAGGATAGACTGTTGACCAAACCACACACTAGAAAGTGAAGGGACGACGACGTTTTGGTTTGTCCTGGACCATTCTCAAGACAAGATAGACTGTCTGCTAGAGCATTGGACACTCCCTAAATGTGAATAATACTGAGAATTAAACCCTGAAATTCAGACAAGCTCCCCAAAACATCTAGCTCCAAAAGGTAATGGACCAAAATGTCTCTCACAGGTTCAGAAAACGAACCACAGGGGCACAGTCCGAATGAAGCCGTAGCATGGAGGTTGGAAGAATCCAAATCAGCCTCTGGCCACAACTTCAGCACCGTACTGTGTGCACAAAGTGCCTGGAAACTGGAACACACTGGTGTGACAGAGGTTCTTAACATGGATGAATTTTTTTTACAGAAAAATGAGGGCAGTAATCAGAAGCAATGTATTATCTTATCTTGAGGTTATCTTGAGATGATTTCGGGGCTTTTTAGTGTCCCTGCGGCCTGGTCCTAGACCAGGCCTCCACCCCCAGGAAGCAGCCCGTGACAACTAACACCCAGGTACCTATTTTACTGCTAGGTAACAGGGGCATAGGGTGAAAGAAACTCTGCCCATTGTTTCTCGCCGGCGCCTGGGATCGAACCCAGGACCACAGGATCACAAGTCCAGCGCACTGTCCGCTCGGCCGACCGGCTCCCTTGGGCTGAAGAAATGTCATGAGTGGAGTACCTCAGGGTTTCAGTTCTTGCACCGGTAATGTTCATCGTCTACATAAACGATCTACCAGAAGGAATACAGAATTATATGAACATGTTTGTGAATGATGTTACGTTACTGGGTAAGATAGGAGATGCAGACGATTGAAATGACCTTCAAATTGATCTGGATACAATAAGTGCTTGGAGCATCAAGTGGCAAATAGAATTCAATGTGAATATATGCCATGTTATGGAATGTGGAATCGGAAATGTGGAAACGGAATGTGGAATCGGAATGTGGAATCGGAATGTGGAAACAACTTACAAATTACGTGGAAAGAAATTACAGAACTCTAATAAAGAACAAGACCTAGGAGTGGGTTTTTGGACAGAAAGCAATTGCCAGAGGAACATACACACATCATTCTGTGAGGAGCGTATGAGTCGCTTTCGAACTTCAAACTTTCTTTTAAATATATGGATAGTGAAACATTAAAAATCTGTTCATGACTTTTGTGAGACCAAAATTGGAATATGTAACAGTTGTATGGTGCCCAAATCTCAAGAAGCACATAAATAAACTGGAAAAGGTGCAAAGGCATGCTACAAAATGGCTTCTGAAATTGAAAAACAAAAGTTACGAGGAGAGAGAGGGGGCATTAAACGTACCAAAATGAGAAGAAAGAAGAGAGAAGTGATATGATTACCACTTACGAAATACTAAGAGGAATTAACTAAACTGACAGAGACAAATTCCTGAAACCAGCAACTTCGCGAACAAGAGGTCACGGCTTTAAGCGAAGGAAACAAAAGGTGAAAAAATATTAGAAAGTTTCCTTTTGCAAACAAAGTGGTAGACAGTAGAAACAAGTTAAGTGAGGTGGTGCCGGAGGCCAAACCATCAGCAGTTTCAAACGTTATAAAACAGAGTACTAGGAGGAACATTACAACAAGTGTAGCTCTAAACCGTGAAACTATGCTTAGGTAATTACATTAAATTAAGTCATACCAAACTATATATTAAAGAAAAACCCTCATAACACACCCAATACGGGAATGAAGACCCAAACTCAAGAGATCAGGTACATCACAGAGGCAAAATCTGGGTCTTGCAGGAGGTAGGCACCTCCTGGTTCAGGAGGGCCTCCTGAACCTCCACAGGGAAAATCAAAGTAGAAAACTTCTGGAAGGACGAAGCCGCGGAACCCAAGGGAACCTGGAATCGAACCTAGGAGAAAGAGGGGGAAGAGGGGAGCCGAACCATAACAAACTCATACAAGGAAGCAAGGGCACCTAAGCTCAGGTAGGATCTAAAGGGGCCAAAGCACCCCAGGCCAACCCCCCAGCCCCGGAAGCCTCCAAACCAGGCTCTGGGGCAGAGCCATGCTCAATGCCCTCCACTCTTGAAGAAAAGGCAGTCCAAGGAAAAGGCATCAAAGAAAGAGACCCACTGGAAAGACCCAGAAGCCTCGACGGGAGGATAAGTCTCAAATGCCTGTCCCCGCATCAAATGGGGCAGCCCCTGAAGCCGCCCGAGTCTCATCCCCAAATAATGAGGGTATTTGAGTAGCTACCAACACAGGAGCTCTGTCGGCTCCCCCCTTGCCCCCTAACGAGCAGAAGTGCTAATCGTATGAAATTGTTGCTTGTTTGGTTTCTTTCTAGGGAGTTATTTTGATCTTTTAGGATGTAGATTGCACAGGTTAATCAGACAGTGGTCTGTTTTGATTTGCCTACCTTTCTGGGTCCTTTCTCGGTTGATGGCAAGTATGACATACTTTAAATTTAAAGTGCTCATAGGGTATTGCCCCCTGCGCCTCTCTGAGGGGGTCAGGTTCTGGCTCGTGATTCCCGGAAAACATAAGAACTCCTGTGACTAATGACTGCCAAACTAACGAAGCACATATCAGTTCGGAATGATTCAGAGAGCTGATGGGGCGCCCCACAGAAAGGCACTTGGCTGAAAAGAATCAGGACTAACCACGATTACTGGTGATCCATCAGCCCTACTGTTCACTGTCTACATAAATGATCTACCAGATGAAATACAGAATTATATGAACATGTTTGCTGATGATGCTAAGATAATAGAAAGGATAAGAAGCTTAGACGATTGTCATGCCCTGGACAAAATAAGTATATGGAGCACCACTTGGCAAATGAAATTTAATGTGAATAAATGCCATTTTATTGAATGTAGAACAGAAGAACACAGACCCCACACAACCTATAAATTATATGGGAAATCTTTAAAGAATTTTGATAAAGAAAGAGATCTAGGGGTGTTTCTAGATAAGAAACTATCACCTGAGGACCACATAAAGAACGTTGTACATTGTAATAATGTTCAAGAAATTCTATTATTTTATAGTAACAAGTGGAAAGGGTAATATTCAGGTTTCTCTGGAATGCATTCATATTTTTCTAATAAAACATTAAATTATTGAAGCATGATTTTGTGTAGCATAAAGTTTTCCCATAACACATCTATCATGCAGAGTGAAGGCTAGAAGCATTTGTAATTTCATATTTACCATATAATGCCCTCTCATGTTTGGCATTAATAATTTCAGTAGCACTTCCACTAATAACCAACTTCTTTAAAAAACAGCTTACCATTGTCTGAAATTTGAATTAAATTTTTCCTTCTAGGACTTTCATTCACTATTATATATATTTTTGCTCCATTATACCTTCATTAATATTAAATTGGCAAAAATAGAAGCAAGGGCACCAAGCTAAGATTTTAAAACTTTCCTACCCTGATGCCGCTCTCAGCGTCATAAACCAACACACACACAATACGTTATGACGCTCTTTGCATCAAGCCTAAATTTTTGCTTAGTCTTACGTATAAGACGTAAGTATAATATACTTATTGTTAAGTATAAACATTGTAAGTTAAAGAGTTTGGCATTGCGTTGTGTGTTCACCGGCAATACTCGGCCTACCTTTCGGTGCGTTACAGGTGGCTCGCAGGGAGTGTGAAAGTGTTAACACCCTAAGAATTTATTTGTTGACTTTTTCACACTATAAATGTGAAAATGTACCCATGGCACAAAATTAAATTCAAACTCCAAAACCAAGTAAATAGTTTTTTAAATATATTTGAGAAACATCCTTGAAATGCTTACATGAACTTCCAGAAAAATACATTTAAGATGTTCAACTTACACTAAAATGAGCTAAGACTTCTTCTTTGTCTTCTCTCTCAAATCCCGAGGCATTTAACTTCGTAGTTCGCCTGTCCACTGATGCAAAAGAATGACCATATCCCCGTGCACCTCTTCCGCGACCTCGGGGAACACCACGTCCCAGGCTACCAACTCCACGTCCACGAATATAGTGACCACCCCTAGACATGTCAATATTTAGGTTAATAGGTTGTTAAAAAAAATTACTAACTCAATAGCTTACATTCACCATGCAGTCATGAGACTATATTTTAAAATTAATTTATATACAGTATACAATACTGTACAGTATCTTTAAAACTAAGTTTACTCAATGAACTGTAATTATTTTGGAACTAACACTAATATAATCCATGAGTATAAGAAGGCCAGAGTAGAATGATGTACTTTTTGTATAGCAAATATAACAAAGTATATTTACCTTGCAGCCCCATATGGCCCATGTCTAAGAGAGCGAGAAGGCAGGTATCCTGCTGCTTGCTGCTGTGTTCGCAGCTGATTAAGCTGCACACGCAACTTGGTAATGTCTCCACCTTCTGCTTGAACAGAATACAACTCTAATTCTGTGTCAAGGATTTCCCTGTCTACTTGGACTTTACTTTTTGGTACATCTCCTCCAACTACCTGTGACCTTGTGGCTTCAATTGCTGCTTGAAGAGACTTTATAGTATCCAAAAGAACTTTCTTTTCTTCTGATTTCATGTTAGCTTTGTTTGTTTCCAATTTATTTACTAGTACCTGGAATGAACAGATAAATGTGTATTATTAACAATATAGTATGGAAATTTCAAAAATTCTTTTAAAATATAGGAACAAACCAGGAAAAGATTTTTCAACACATCATGGTACAATTCCATAAGGCTGATAAAAAAAAATCACTATTGAATGTAACGAAATTCCAATTTCTGGGCGAGTCCGGTGGCTCCCTGAAGCTACTTTCTTTGATCGTGTGACATAATACTGTACCAGGTCCCATCAGTAATTTTTCTTTTGGTATTGTTAAATAGCACCGCATGAAGCACGAAAATGCAAGTAAAGGGTCTCTACCTCTTGCAGTTTAGCTGTAGTGGCCTAGAGAAGTTGCATTTTTCCTAAAAATGAGACTATTCTAGATCTGGTCTAATACAACGAAGACATAATCAGGGACGTTATGATCTCAGATACCAACAAATCCACAAGGGCCATGACAAGAATTCGAACCTGCGTCCGGGAGCATCCCAGACACTGCCTTAATAAACTGAGCTACGACAGGGTTAAAAGAGTTGAAACCGAAGTTCTACTGAACTTACTGGATCCTGTAGCCTCTCCGAGGCACAAACAAGGCCAAAATGATGTAAGGACGAAGAGGGAGAACGGCCTATTGACATAGCTCGGGTGCAGGGGGGAGTTGTGTAAAATCCTGGCCTACATCCCGAGGTAGGGCAGGGGCAAACAAGCACTCATTGAGGTGCTCAAACTCGCCCCCCAGGAAAACCTGGACCACTGTCAATGCCTCACGCCACTCAAGCGTGCGGTAACGACAGAAGGTATGCCATGCCTCCAAACCAAAAAACAGGACAGTCCGCCAGCCAGGACGACTCCGGAACCTCATACCGGATCCAGTAGGGAAACAAAGACCCAAACCTGAACGAAGACGGATCCATGATAGAGGCATAATCCGACTAGCACAGAAGGTAAACCATAAAGGCCTCACGCACCACATTAGGCTGGATGCGGGAAGTCGAAAACCTCTGGAAGACAGGACCGAAGCACCTGAAGGGGGACACAACTGTACCCGGTGGTGAGGCAGACACCAAATCCAATTCGTACGCAGAGGGGGGAGGGGGGAAGAAAACCCCACTCCTTGTAACAGTAACAGTTCTGCTCAGAGGGCAGAAAACTCCAGGCGTGGTCCAACGGAGCGTAAGGGCCCCAAGTCAGCCCCTCCCAAGCCCCGAGTTTCTTCGCATCTGGACCCGGGGTGAGTCATCTCCCAAAAGCCTTGGCCTCAAAAGAAAAGGCTGGCACAGCCATAAAAGTCGGACAGAAGGGGGCCCAGTGGTCAGACCCCAGAGGCTTCAGCTGGGAGATCAGACTCTAATGCCTCCATCGCCACACCGGAAGGGGTATCCCTGAGACTACCCGAGTCTCAAGACCGTCTAAACCCTGCCTCGACTTGGAAACCCTCAGACTTTTCTGCGCCGGAAGTAGGGGGGGGGGGGGGGAACTAGACCGAACAACAACAGGGAAAGGACAAGGGGTGCAGACAAAACCAAGGTCGAAGCGACCATCACCCCCAAGTCCGGGTCCCTATAAGCAAAACGGGGTAGCCTCGGAGCATCCAGCGTAGCAACCAACCTAGCACGTGGCTTCCCCTTCCGGAGCAGGGGGGAGCTGCGCAGACAGCGGCGCTGTGACGAGTGACATCATGATCGTTTGCTCGTTTCTGTTTAGGGAGTTCTATCCACTTGTTCGGCTTTTTGAAGCAATTTTCACCAGAATGAGGGTTTGTTTTGGGACACTTACCTTTCTAGATGCCTGACCTGGTCGATGGCAGACAGACTCCTTCCAACCACACAGGGGGGGGAGGTTTCTATAGGCCATTGCTCCCCTTGCCTCCCTGACGGGGACCAGGTTCTGGCTCATGGTCCTCGGTAGGCCCGTAGAACTCCATGCAAATGACTGATGCCAAAGTCTGACATTACCGTATCAGCCTGGATAAGCTCCAGGGAGCCAACGGGGCTCCCCCCAGAAAATATAATTTAAAACAAACTTCAGTTTACCTTGAAATTTGTCTTTAATACCTGTACTTTAGATCATGAAATGTGTAGTTATGAAAATTTACGTAACCTAATCTCGGGTTATTCAGATTTCTGTCCGGGTATGGCAAAGTTTATCTAGATAATTATCTGGAATTGACTTAGATTCTATGCCATTCTACATTATCCAGCCAAATCTCCAGTTTCCAGATTTCTGTCCAGATATGAAGGTTTATCTCGACACGAATTTGGCTCTATAACCCAAATATCCACTTCAGTGGGCTTTTGAAAACAAAGCTCATATAGTACTGCTACTCCAAGCACCAATCAATAGGACCAGGTTATCAGAAATCAATATAGGTCCTAGGCCAGGATTGGGGGAGTAGAAGAACTCCCAGAACCCCCACTCTAGTTATGGTCAAAAAGTCCATATATAAAGCAGAACTTCTCCCACTGAAACAAATAATACATATTTCCTTTACCTTGAGCTGCTGCATCTGCTTATCCAACAACTGCCTCTTCCGCTGCTCAACCTCAGATCTCAGTTTCATTGCATCAGCTTTCTGTTTTTCTACTTTGTGCTTGGCTGCAACCTGAGGTAAAAACACAAAACATGAATTGGTACAAGAAACTTAAAAATTTTATGTTTAGACCATGGCCAATCAAGACAGGTGTCAAGCCTTTATACTTCAGAATATATTAAGTGGTATAATGATTACAGAGAATGAAGTCATTATAGATGCTTAACACTATTGCGCTCCGAGCCCTCCTATTATAAATTTTTTTTTTAAATTTTGCCCCGAGGGGCGAGTTTATAGTCATAAGTTTTTCTCCTTAACGTAATCCGATGACTATCTTGAGAGTCATAAATTAAAATATTTGTATAAAATTAAATTTTCATCTGATCAACTTCTAGGTGGTTTCAAAATGAGCGCCTATAGATTGCGCACAATTTGATACCAAAATGAAAGATGTAACATGAAAATTAATGTCAGAACACTGGAAAGATATAAATAATTTTGTGGTGATGAGCGTCAAAAACCGTCAAAAAGTTAAAATATTTGTTTAAATTCTATTTATTGTTCTATTATTATGGGACTAGTTTTTTAACACTCGCCTCTCAATTGCAAACAGTTTGATACCAAAATGAAGGACACAGTAAAAAATTTATGTTATCAAACTGAACGAGTATATACAATAGTCTGCAGGTGTGCCAATTGGTGCTCGTTCATGGGTAACTTGGCCGACTTTAGGCTTTGCTGTGGGACTCACTCCGGGCTGTTAGATCTTATATGAATATACCCCTATAAAGAATTCTATTGCGAACACAATGATACCAAAACGAACAATGTAGCACGAGAAATAAGGTGAGAAAACTGAAACGAGTATATACATGTTACAGATTTTTCACGCTCACAGGTAACTTGGCCGACTTTAGTCTCTATACTTTGTTATTGGTATTGCTTATATATATTGCGGTTGTTATTGCTTATAATTGTCTTTCTATTTAGAGCATTTTATTGCTAATAATTTGATACCACAATGAACAATGTTGCACAAAAATTCTGTTAGCAAACTGTATGTGTTTGTCTGGTGTATTGGGTGTAGCGGGTGTGGCAATGAGTGTGCTCTAGCGGGAAAGGCTTCGGCAACTTTAGGGGTCTTTAACATGTGACCCCATGTTAAATAATTTATATGCTTATGTCTGTGTAGGAAATTTTATTGCGATCACAGTGATACAAAAAAGAACGATGTCGAACAAGTTTGGACCTGATAAACCTGAAAAGAGTAGCAACATGTTCGCGCTGTTTGGCGTGCACGGAAATCAAACAACTTAAGTTTTTTATTTGGTGCCGGCATCACGTTAGCTATGGTGACATGTTATACGTATGTTCCTCTAGAACATTTCATCGAGAACACATTGATACCAAAATGAAACACGTACATCGAAAATTACAGTCAAAAACATGAAAAAGAGTATAAACTTTTCAGTAGGAGTGTAGCCGATGTGCAGTTGGGCGCTCGGTAGGGGTAACCCTTGGGCAACTTCGCGCGGTCTTGCGGGTGGGACGCGCCCATGTCTTGTACTTTATATTCATATGTCTGTGTACGGAATTTTATTGCGATCACAATGATACCAAAATTAACGACGTAGAACAATTCTGGGGTTGACAAACCTGAAAAGAGCATAAACATTTCATCGCTGTTTGGCACTCACGGCTAACGATCGCCATAGTTTTTTATTTGGTGCGGGTCTCATGTCGGCTTTGGTGAAATTTTATATATATATTCCTCTAGAGCATTCTCTTGCGAACAAATTGATACCAAAATTAAATACATAAATGGAAAATTAAGGTTAGACCAAAAAGAGTATAAATATTTCAGTGTCGCCGCGCGGTCGCCCGAAATGCTGGGCGCACAAAGGGAAAGTTAAAGAGCCTTCTGCCAGGAATGTGATAGTGTTAATAAATACTGGAAAACAATGAGTTCAGGAAGGTGTAGTGAGCACAGGTTACTATGAAGGAAGGTTGGGAGAAAGTTGTTTTGGTGAACACACACATTGTGGTGGAGGTACCGGTGGTAGCATTGTGGTGGTGCTTACCTAACTGCTTACCAAACAATAACTACAAGTAAATGAGGTCTAGCTCTTTATGGCCCACAGCTTGCATTGTTGTACGTGTTACATTATAATTCAACTATCATGACATTCGAATAATCTGTCTAATCTGCCATAAAGCTATGGAAGGAGGTGGCTTCCTTAACCCGTCAATTGCGCATTGCATCATATGATGCTTTGACCGACTTGCAGTAAATTGCGCATCGCATCATATGATGCTTTGGAGTACTACGCAAGATTTAAACGGCCCGCGGATACACGGGGTTCACCACACCTTCATCAGGGCTCTTGTAAACAGACGCCATTTTTAAAAAAAATCGTGGGCCAAACTCCAGGGTGTTAGGGGCCTCAGTATTGAGTGAGCTACCAAGCCTGACGCACGCAGCATGAGCTCACAGCACTGCTGTTCAGCTTGTGACCACAGCATCCCCTAAAAATGCCATAATATACTTGTTCATGCTATTATGTAGCGATGCTATTATTACAGAAGACCCCTGACTGTGATAAAACTGACCAGGGTTCTGATAATAGCAGGATTGTGGTGATATTTGGCGCTGTGCGCCATGGAGGGAGGAGTAATGCTGTGGGAGGGAGGATGGTGGCGTTGTCTTTTGAGTGTGTGTGGCCACCTTTTATTGACTGCACTCACCATACCAGCTTAGTGGTTCGCTATGGTGAACACAAATGTAGATACTTATATATAACGTGTGTATAGTGTGAGATAACAGCGAGAGTAGGAGGTTGGGAGCCGCCATTTTGGTGAGGGAGGAGCGTCGTCTGCAGGACTTATGTTGTTTACTGATGACCACGATGGTCTTTGGGCACCATACCAGTTTACTTGTACAAGTACGGTGAATAAAACAGGTAGATATTTTTATATAATGTGTGTATATAGCGTAATAACACCACAAACAGTATTGTTGTAGGAGAAATATTAGTGCGTCTGGCCTTGAGGGTGGCCGCCACCAGCTGACTGTGTGAGTAGCTACGTCTCTCTGCCTTTACTCACCATACAAGCTTAGATGTACAGTTATGGTGAACAAAACATGTAAATACTTATATATAACGTCTGTATATAAAAGCAAAAACAGTATGGTGGGTGGAGAATGGTGGCAAGGCAGGTGAGGTGAGGTGAGGGAGGGAGTGGCAGCCAGTGGCAGCCAGTCACTGCCTGCCATTGCCACTGCCACTCAGCATACCAACTTAGTGGTTTGTCATGGAGAACAAAACATGCAGATACTTATATATAACCTGTGTATATAGTGTAATAACCAACAAAGTATTTGTTCACTGTTTGATGAACATAATTGAATCAACAATACGCACACCATATTTTTGAGTACAGCGATGATTCACTCATTTTATTATATAAATATATCACACTACACACTATTGAATAATATTACAGCAAAAAAAACTACGAAAAATCAATCAGAGACATTGAAATAATTAGGTAATTATCTCTTTGTGGAAACTCTGGCCTGACAGCTGGCGATCAACAGACCGCCTGGGACGCACGCTCAGTCAGCGCCTGATTTTTGTCACACTTCCCCGCCCTGTAGTGGGCAATATATGCCACTTACGATTTTTTTATTATTTTTCCTGTGATCATAGAACACAAATTAACAGGTTAGGAAGAAAAAATAATTTTTTTTTTTTTTTTTTTTTGGTATGCACCTGTGGGTGTCAAATGGTATATAGCTATGCGCCATTTAAGGGTTAACCTTCATTTCCAGCTTGCACCTATGTCCTTTTGTCCTATGTTCTCTTAACCCTCAAACCGCTAGGGGCCCAAATGGAATTCACACCCACAGGCGCAACAAAAAAAAAAAAATCCAAAAAATTCTTTCGTCTTATAGAAGTGTTCATTTTTGTTCCCTGATCACGGAAAAAAAAAAAAAAATCGTAGGTGGAATATTTTAGCCGCAATAGGGTAGGGAAGTGTGGCAAAAAAGGGGCGTTGGCAGAGCCTTCGCCAGACGAGGTCTACTCCGCCCGAGCTGTCAGACGGCAGTTGCCACAAATATATTATTACCTAATTATTTCAATGTCTCTGATTGATTTTTTCTTAGTTTTTTTGCAGTAATATTATTCCATACAGTGAATTGTGGTATATTTATATTATGAAATGTGTGAACCATTGCTGTACTCAAAATTATGGTGTGCATATTAGTGATTCAATTATTATGTTCATAAAACAATAAACAAATAGTTTTGCTGTTGTTACACTATATACACAGGTTATATATAAGTATTTGCATGTTTTGTACACCATAACGAACTACTAAGTTGGTCTTGTGAGTCAAAAAGCAATGAGGAGTGACCGCCAAACACCAGCGAGCCACTCACTGCCACTCCCTCCCTCAACACCACCTCACTCACCCTCATTCACCTCCCACAATACTCTTTCTGTATTTATTCACTATACACAGACGTTATATATACGTATTTACATGTTTTGTTCACCATAACTGTACATCTAAGCTTGTATGGTGAGTAAAGACCATAAGACGTAGCTACTCACACAGTCAGCTGATCGGCGGCCGCCCTCAAGGCCAGACGCACTAATATTTGTCCTTCAACAATATTGTTTGTGGTGTTATTACGCTATATACACACATTATATATAAGTATCTACCTGTTGTTGTTGTTTATACAAGAGTTGTTACATTCTTGTACAGCCACTAGTACGCGTAGCGTTTCGGGCAGGTCCCTGGAATACGATCCCCGCCGCGAAGAATCGTTTTTTCATCCAAGTACACATTTTACTGTTGCGTTAAACAGAGGCTACAGTTAAGGAATTGCGCCCAGTAAATCCTCCCCGGCCAGGATACGAACCCATGACATAGCGCTCGCGGAACGCCAGGCGAGTGTCTTACCACTACACCACGGAGACATTTTATTCACCATACCTGAACAAATAAGCCGGTATGGTGCCCAAAGACCATAGTGGCCATCAGTAAACAACATGCCAAGTCGTGCAGACGACGCTCCTCCCTCACCAAAATGGCGGCTCCCAACCTTCTCCTCTTGCTGTTATCTCACACTATACACACGTTATATATAAGTATCTACATTTGTGTTCACCATATCGAACCACTAAGCTGGTATGGTGAGTGCAGTCAATAAATGGTGGCCACACACAGTCAGAAAACGACGCCACAACCCTCCCTCCCACAGCCTTACTCCTCCCTCCATGAAGCACAGTGCTAAATATCACCACAATCCTGCTATTATCAGTCTTGGTCAGTTTTATCACAGTCAGGGGGCTTCAGTAATACTATCACTGCTAAATAATAGTATCATTTATATTATGGTATTTGTAGGCGATGCTGTGGTCACAAGCTGAACAGCGGTGCTGTGAGCTCGTGCTGCGTGCACCAGCCTTGGTGGCTTGCTCAATACTGACGCTGTAACACCCAAGAATGTTGGCCTGGATTTTTTTTCTAGGTGGCATCTGGCAACTATCGGTCGTGGCTGTACTACAGCTGCCCCTATCCCAGGCGGGGCGTTTAAATTATAGCGCTAGACACGAAATCATATATAAATGATGTGCGCGGTTTCGGTTTTGTCACTGATATCATTTATATATGATATGCGCGGTTTGAGGGTTAATTTAAAGAGGCTGCCCTTATTCATTCTGTCTATTCCCATCAGTATCTTGTGTGTTGTAAACATATCACATCTGTTTCTTCTCTCTATGGTAGAGGAGAGAAGAAATTCAGATTTCTGTTGACCTATCCTAGTAGGTCAACAGGGTTGACCTGTTGTCTACGGGTTGTTGGTTCCAGGGGTTCAACGTCCCCACAGCCCAGTCTCTGACCAGGCCTCCTGGTGGGTGTTTTGGTATATTTTGTTTTTTTGTTTAAACAAGTGAAAACTATATGGTATCCCTTCAAATGATACCTAAATATAACAGCACCATTTTCTCATTTCAAAACTTGCTACATCAAAATTTCTTGATTTAAAACTTTGAGGCTAAAAATACTATTACTTAAAATTAATAGTATTTATAAACTGTTTTATAAACTGCATTTATAAAACATCTAATTACCTCAGCAGCCAAGAGTTCTCGCTGTTTTAGAATCGACTCAATCTCTTGTCTCTTCGTGTCAACAGCAGCAGCGTGTGTAGAATCGGGGACAATTGTTGACAATGAAGGAGGACCTGCTAGAGGCGAGGTGGGTGTGACAGCACCAGTTGCTGTCGGTAAGGAATGGGATCCAGAGACAGGAGAAGTAGGGGTGACACTTCCCGGTGATGTAGGAGTGTAAGTAGATACATTGACAGCACTTGCAGCAGCAGCAGCAGAATGAAGGGCGTGGGTATTATAAACAGTTTTGACTAGGCTGCCACGTGACATCATCACCTAGTAAAGTTGAATAACAATAAGTGGCTAAAGTAATATACAGTATAATCAACTTGTACAAAATAACCTTAAAAATATCAAAACTAATCTTAACTGAGTGAGTCAAACCAGAACAAACTCTGTCAGACTCAAAATAAAATTTTCATACATGCTTCAAAATCTTAATTGATGGGAATATTTGCCAGAATGTTTGTTACACAAAAACATGACCTGCTTCAACCTCAAGGTAATTTAAATCACATTTGCTTTCAATCTCTAAACCCTTTTAATTACTTCCTAATATCTGAAAAAATTTCACAATACCCCTGTGTAAAATACATATGTCAAATCTAATTTAAATGATGTAGCTTTATAATTCAAAGAAACTGCATATATCAACTTCCATGATTTTGGCACATTTGAGCTTAATGCAGGCAATTTGCAAGCTATATATAATCATGAAACACATGGCAGCATCATGGGGAAGCTCAGTCACCATAGCCAATGTCTAAACACACATTTGTGTGTGAAGATTAGTGGATGGTACAAAGTACAAAACAGTAAATAAACTATAATTATGTCTATTAAGGAGGGGGGGGTCATTCTTTTGTTCTTGCCTTTCTGGACAAGCAACAAAGAAATTTGCCTATATATATAGATAATAATTTTGTTTAATGTTGATCTGGAGTATTTTTGTATGTATATTTGAGTGATTTAGTGTGTTAGGGGGTGAGGAAGGAGAGCAATTAGCAAAGCTTCCCCTTCATCATGTATTACAAGCACAGACACACTAGGCTGGGGACCCAGCTATCTAAAACTTTCTTACCAATGCAGGTTTGTGTGGCGGTGGGGAATGTAAGAGGAATAAATCAGAAAGAATTGGTAAAGGAGTACAAAAGATTAAGTAATGGTGGAGAAGACACAATGAACAAATGAACCTTTGTGACATGTGGAATGTACACTTTACAAAAAATTTTTGCGTTGGACGTCTGTGTAGTTGCACAAACTGGTCAAATAATAAGAGAACCTGCTTTGTAGGATGACTGTGACAAGAGCAGTTAAGAAAAAAAGTTAATATTAAATTTTCCCTGGTCACAATAATTTCATCTAAGCAAGAATCTTATACCCTGTAATTTGCATATGCAGCTGCCATTTTACTGAATGGAATAAAAAAAATTTTATATAAAAATAGACCTAAATAAATTCCAAACAGAATATACAAAAATATTCAATGGGGTATCGCCCATTTCTTTGCAAAGAAACAGAGATCAAAGACATCAAGAAGATTACTGGACTGTAGCTTTCTCCACATATGTATCGTCACACTGTTGTCCTACAAAGCAGGTTCTCCTCTTATTTTACCAGTTTGTGCAACTACACACACTTCCAAAGCAAAAATATTTTGTATAGTGTACACCCCACATGTCACAAAGGTTCAGTTGCTCACTCCTAATGCCTGAAAGATATGTGGAGTGCTAAAGTGAATAAACTTCAAGATTAGAGAAAATACTGAGATGATTTAGGTATGTTAATTGAATAAATTAATTTATGAAATTAGACTGCTCAAGTGAGTGGAATCAAGTGAATTTGAGGAACAGTAAGAGAAGGTGGTGGGCAGAAAAAACAGGATGAATGGAAGTGGCTCGTAAGAAGGAAACAAATGCATTTCTACATTATGGACTGTGTTTTTCTGCACTAATGAAACCTGTTCCTTTGGAATGCTGCTTGTAACACCTTTTACTTCCTTTGCAAAATCTGATGATGATTGGAAGCACTGGATAATTTTGTCAATTACCCAATTGGCAGACAGACATTTTTTTAGGAACAGGTACTCACTGACATCAGCATCAATGAAATACTTTATCTCAATACACTAAAAAAAATTGTTAACTAGAAATAGTAAATATAATAAAAAAACTAACAATTGTTTTAAATTAATTACAGTACAGTAAATTAGATTCAATTTAATATTAACCAATAATTTTTTTCAGAAATACTGTACGGTACTGTGCTTACTGGAGTCAGTAAGCACAGTAAGCATCACATCATGCTTACCCCACCAGTGTTTGCCATGTTTTACTTAATGTGGGTGTGTTACTGTGAACTTTACAAGATTTCTATTTTTTTCAATTGGAGTAGGACAAATGTGCAGCAACACCAGCCTGGTGATGGACTATGGCAGTGGTACCAGCACCAGGTACAACACTCTAAATGACAGTACACACACACACCTCACTTGCCCATTCAAGGCTGAAGTGCAGCTTCACTCCAAAGGTCAATTATATAAAAAAAAATACTATAATGTATTATTTTCTTTTTGGGTTTATACAGACGTATTAAATGTTTTTCGTGTCATTAACAAATAATGATAAATGTTGAATAGTTAACCGTAAAAACAAAATGTAAGTTAGGAAAATGATCATGCCCGAGCCAACACCAGAAGCAATGGAATGTGGAATGGTATGAAGGGGTTTGTTGTGTATGGGCTTGTTCAAGTGAGAGTACACTGTACTGTTCCATTCCACGAGGAGCAATGCCTGTCTTGTGAAGCAGTGGGTTGCTCCTGTGGATCACTGCTCCGGTGTGGCAGTACTGTATTTGGTTTTCCACGATGTACTGTATATTATATTGTGAATGATGTATTTGGAGGAGTCATATTTGAAATGTTTTACTACATAATATCAATAATCTCCTTTAACTTTGATGCTCACCATATTTACTCAGGGTTCATATACTCATATACCTGATAACCATAATTACCTAAGAAGTCAAATACACAATAATGAATACCCAACAAGCCAAATACCCAATAATTAATACCTAACAAGCCAAATACCCAATAATTAATACCTAACAAGCCAAATACCCAATAATTAATACCTAACAAGCCAAATACCCAATAATTAATACCTAACAAGCCAAATACCCAATAATTAATACCAACAAGCCAACTACCCAATAATTAATACCAACAAGCCAACTACCCAATAATTAATACCAACAAGCCAACTAAATAATAATTATTAATTTGAGCCAACCCTAAATTAACGTAACATTTATTCCCAAACTCTGCCTACCATGGGTAAAACTAGGCATTAATAAATTGTTCATAAATTATTAATGCTGCATACTGTAATCTAAATACTGTACATGTATTTAATTACAATTTGAAACATTTTACTAGAAACATGAGAAACAAATACACTGACAATTATACAAAACAGCTCACCTTGCTTACTAAAATGAACGATCTCTATAACATTACAAAAAAAAATTTAGTGCCCCTTCTGCAAGTTGCTCAGTGACTTCCCTAGGCATATGTGCTGGTACACCAGAACCGATACAATCTCACCGAGTGTGACACGACCGAAACAACCAACCAGAATCCTGCCCCCTTACAGTGGGACAGCTGGGAAACCATATTTCAAACACACACACACACTAGGTAATTACACTTAGGTAATTACACACACACACACCGGTGTGTGGCCGTGTGTGCCGATGGCCGTGTGGACAGCACACTGGACACGTTATCTTGTGGCCTGGGTTAAATTACCGGCGCCGGCGAGAAACAAAATGGGCAGTTTCTTTCACCCTAATGTACCCGTTACCTTGTAGTAAATAGGTACATAAACTTCCTAGATGCTGGACTCAAATGAATATGGGAAGAACTTAGGAATGTAACACCTATCCCAAGACAACATCTACTATCAGGGAAAGAGGGAAGGTGAGTGACATATGACTGCTATCACTTAAATGAGCACAAGAAGCCTCGGACTCAGAACATGGCTCTAGACACATAATAAAAGAAAGCTGCCAGTGTAGAAAATTGACTAGGGTCAAAATGCTGTTTTAAGAAGAGATCAGCCAGAAATATCACCTTGCTATCACATGGAAATTTAACTCTTCTGTAGAATCTGCAAACAGTAGCCATTGGACAAGAGGTATAACCAAGCCACAAAAATTAAAGTACAGAATTCCTACAAAGAGTAAACATTAGTAGTAAGGAGGCACATGCAGCCATTTAACCTTAACCACCAGACCAAAAGAATAGCAAGCACTACAATGATGTACAGTAGAGCATAGAGCTCTCCCATATGACTGGCCAACCAAGTGCAACCCAGACAACTGCTGGTAACATAACAAGTATCGTTGATGGCATTACTTGGAAACTATTGAGATGACTATAAACCAGTGTTTATAAGTCTTTGCAAGAGCAAATACTATAAACAGTCATGGTTCAGGAGGAATGAAAGGCTAAAAAGAGACAGAAGACCCAAACACTTGACAGGGCCAACTAAAATGCCAAAAGCATAGCAGCAAAGAAAGGATCACACTAAGTCAAACAAAGGGTTTAAAACTAGGAGTGAAAGAGAGGGTCAGTAGAGTGGCAAATGCTGATCAAGAAACAGAGGAATTAAACTTACCAGCTGGTAAGAAAAGCACATGTCTGGATGCTGCAAAGATAGCTTTTGCTAAGAGACCCCAAAAAAAGAACCTGAAGCAAAACTGAGGCCGAAAAACTAAAAAAAAAGGCTTAAACGTAGACATTGAGGTGTCCATCCAAAACCTGACAATCCTAAGGGCAATCCCAGACTAAACTAAGAGGTATGCTGAATAAACAGGGAAACAAGCCAAGAGTGGTTCAAGACCTAGTGAACCAGGAATACAGCAGAAAACTGAAACAATGAAAATGGAGAATGGAGCTAGCACAGAACTAGACTTCTACTAAAAAGAAATCAAAATGAGAAAGTGCTTGCCAAGAGGAAGCAAGAACTTTGAACAGCAAACACAAAGCTGGTGAAAAGGTAAACAAGAGAGATCTGGAAAAAAACTAATGCAAGTACTCATCCATACAGTAGCAAGACCAGCAGGTAATGTCCAACTTGCACTGACAAAAAGTTAAACTGAAAACTTTGTTCAGACAACCAATCTAATGGCCAATGGCATTCAGAAACATCTGTTAAGAAGCCCGGAAGGAATAAACTGATGTACGAGTGCAGAAACAAAATTCCCTTCACTAATAGACAGACCATCCTGCATAGGAATTTACCATGATGATGGATTCGGAAGTTGTGGAGTGGTTTTTAGTTGTCTGGGATAGTTTGAGTTTTATTTGTCTGTGTTTTTACAGCCTTTGTGATCCTCTCGTAGAACTTTTTGGCATAGCTTTCCTCTGTGTGCGGTATTTTATAACACAAACTTCCCCACAACTGTGGGGAGGCAGGATTCTGGTCCCCACTACTGTATGGAGGCAGGATTCTGGTCCCCACTACTGTGTGGAGGCAGGATTCTGGTCCCCACTACTGTGTGGAGGCAGGATTCTGGTCCCCACAACTGTGGGGAGGCAGGATTCTGGTCCCCACTACTGTGGGGAGGCAGGATTCTGGTCCCCACTACTGTGGGGAGGCAGGATTCTGGTCCCCACTACAGTGGGGAGGCAGGATTCTGGTCCCCACAACTGTGTGGAGGCAGGATTCTGGTCCCCACTACTGTGTGGAGGCAGGATTCTGGTCCCCACAACTGTGGGGAGGCAGGATTCTGGTCCCCACTACTGTGGGGAGGCAGGATTCTGGTCCCCACAACTGTGGGGAGGCAGGATTCTGGTCCCCACAACTGTGGGGAGGCAGGATTCTGGTCCCCACTACTGTGGGGAGGCAGGATTCTGGTCCCCACAACTGTGGGGAGGCAGGATTCTGGTCCCCACAACTGTGGGGAGGCAGGATTCTGGTCCCCACTACTGTGTGGAGGCAGGATTCTGGTCCCCACTACTGTGTGGAGGCAGGATTCTGGTCCCCACTACTGTGTGGAGGCAGGATTCTGGTCCCCACTACTGTGGGGAGGCAGGATTCTGGTCCCCACTACTGTGGGGAGGCAGGATTCTGGTCCCCACTACTGTGGGGAGGCAGGATTCTGGTCCCCACTACTGTGGGGAGGCAGGATTCTGGTCCCCACTACTGTGGGGAGGCAGGATTCTGGTCCCCACTACTGTGTGGAGGCAGGATTCTGGTCCCCACTACTGTGGGGAGGCAGGATTCTGGTCCCCACTACTGTGTGGAGGCAGGATTCTGGTCTCCACAACTGTGTGGAGGCAGGATTCTGGTCCCCACTACTGTGGGGAGGCAGGATTCTGGTCCCCACTACTGTGGGGAGGCAGGATTCTGGTCCCCACTACTGTGTGGAGGCAGGATTCTGGTCCCCACAACTGTGTGGAGGCAGGATTCTGGTCCCCACTACTGTGTGGAGGCAGGATTCTGGTCCCCACTACTGTGGGGAGGCAGGATTCTGGTCCCCACTACTGTGGGGAGGCAGGATTCTGGTCCCCACTACTGTGTGGAGGCAGGATTCTGGTCCCCACTACTGTGGGGAGGCAGGATTCTGGTCCCCACTACTGTGGGGAGGCAGGATTCTGGTCCCCACTACTGTGTGGAGGCAGGATTCTGGTCCCCACAACTGTGTGGAGGCAGGATTCTGGTCCCCACTACTGTGTGGAGGCAGGATTCTGGTCCCCACTACTGTGTGGAGGCAGGATTCTGGTCCCCACTACTGTGGGGAGGCAGGATTCTGGTCCCCACTACTGTGTGGAGGCAGGATTCTGGTCCCCACTACTGTGTGGAGGCAGGATTCTGGTCCCCACTACTGTGTGGAGGCAGGATTCTGGTCCCCACTACTGTGTGGAGGCAGGATTCTGGTCCCCACTACTGTGTGGAGGCAGGATTCTGGTCCCCACTACTGTGGGGAGGCAGGATTCTGGTCCCCACTACTGTGGGGAGGCAGGATTCTGGTCCCCACTACTGTGTGGAGGCAGGATTCTGGTCCCCACTACTGTGTGGAGGCAGGATTCTGGTCCCCACTACTGTGGGGAGGCAGGATTCTGGTCCCCACTACTGTGTGGAGGCAGGATTCTGGTCCCCACTACTGTGTGGAGGCAGGATTCTGGTCCCCACTACTGTGGGGAGGCAGGATTCTGGTCCCCACTACTGTGTGGAGGCAGGATTCTGGTCCCCACTACTGTGTGGAGGCAGGATTCTGGTCCCCACTACTGTGGGGAGGCAGGATTCTGGTCCCCACTACTGTGTGGAGGCAGGATTCTGGTCCCCACTACTGTGGGGAGGCAGGATTCTGGTCCCCACTACTGTGGGGAGGCAGGATTCTGGTCCCCACTACTGTGGGGAGGCAGGATTCTGGTCCCCACTACTGTGTGGAGGCAGGATTCTGGTCCCCACTACTGTGGGGAGGCAGGATTCTGGTCCCCACTACTGTGGGGAGGCAGGATTCTGGTCCCCACTACTGTGGGGAGGCAGGATTCTGGTCCCCACTACTGTGGGGAGGCAGGATTCTGGTCCCCACTACTGTGGGGAGGCAGGATTCTGGTCCCCACTACTGTGGGGAGGCAGGATTCTGGTCCCCACTACTGTGGGGAGGCAGGATTCTGGTCCCCACTACTGTGGGGAGGCAGGATTCTGGTCCCCACTCACAATAGGCAATGAGATAGTCTAGCGAGATGATAATGACCATATGGTACAAATGCAAAAGCTCTGGGAAGTCACAGAGTGGGCAACCCCAGAAAATTTAATCCTGACCAGTGATAATGCTAAAAATCTAGATACTTGTTAGATCATGATAATATTTTTATCTTTAAAAACTAAGAATCAAGGTTATTGTATGAAAAACTCACAAAAATCCTTTAATTACATACATAAATCTTGAATCACTATATGAAACAAAACATTTGTTTCAAACCAAATACTACACCATTCTAACATTTATTATTTTTACAAATGGTTTAACAATCACCGTAAAAACTATTTCCAAATAATCATTTACCTTCTCATTTTTATCCTCACTGACAGGTTCAACAATTGTCTTGTTAAGGGTTTTGTTAGGGTGACGTACACCTAATCTATCATGTACCGGCCTAACTGTGTGAGATGCATAAGTACCTCCCCGATCAGTTTTGATCTGGAGGAGAAAGAGAGAGCTATTAATTAAATAGAAGATTTAGTTTATTGAATCTAAGTATGTTACATATTAACTCTTACAAATATTACAGTTTCCCTAATCACAATAATTTCATCTAAGCAAGAATCTTATAATTTTCATATGCAGCTGCTATTTTCTTGAATAGAATAAGGAATTTTTTTTATAAAAATAGACCTAAATAAATTTCAAACAGAATATACAAAAATATTCAACGGGTATCTCCCATCTCTTTGCAAAGAAACAGAGATCAAAGACATCAAGAAGATTACTGAACTGTAGCTTTCTCCACATATGTATGAAAACATACTTCTTTCCAAGTAGATGGTGCTTTTGTGTAGGCTGCTGCCTTCTGCACCATGTCAAACCAGACCATGTAGTGTAGTATTTCGTGAAGGAGCTTATTGGAATAATTGGATACATTCCACGACCAACAACTTTAAAAAATACAAATCAAACTGCAGCACGTTTGTTGCAATCACTTAAGTGAGAGGCATCCCCCAATCCTTATACAGTAGTACCGCCATTTTTAAATTTAATCCATTCCCAGAGACGGTTCGAAAACCAAAACAAATTTTCCCATATGAAATAATGTAAATTTAATTAATCCGTTCCACACCTCCAAAAATATTAATTAAAAACAACATTTTATATAGAAAACTACTCATAGGTATCTTACCTTTATGGAGGACTTTAGTTGGCATATGGAAGATGGTGAGGAGGAGGAGGGGAGGGGAGGGGGGAGGAGAGGTGTTAAGTGTTTGGAAGGGGAGTCCCCTTCCATTAAAACATCAGGCAGTGATGACATTTCTAGGGTGCTCTCTTTTTTACGTTTTGCAGGCAAACCACTAGGACCTGGTTGTGGCTCACCGCTTGCTTGTCTTACTAAGAATCTATTTATAGACTTGTTTTTCCCTACGTTTTAACACTTGTCTATAGTGAGACGTCACACTGTCTCACTATGAACGATCTCTTATTTTTTCCTCTATCGTCATCCTCACAACTATTTTCTTAGGTTGAACTCTACCACTTACTTTCTTGGAACCACAAACCGTGATATATAATAAGACCTTTTATGTTCAGAGACCAAAAAAGCACAAAACAATTAAATTCTTCACAAAAAATTCAAGCGCGATCATCACTAGGTGCAAGACACTGGTGAACTGAAGCGTGCCGTGTGCTTGGCCGGCCCATATGTGTATCAACAAACTTGAGCAACGAGGCAAGCTACAAATACCAAGTCAATTTTTTTGTAGAAATTGAGCTCGAGAACCACAAAATACAAAAAGAGGGGCATTTGAAACCCGAGGTTCCACTGTACAGATATTAACACTTTCGCGCTTTCGATTAGAGATAACTCGTCACTGGTTTTTCTTACGATTCCGCATAATTGCCTACTTTTCTCGTCAATCGAAAAAATATTTCTATAAATTCCATTTTTTAACCGAAATGGATGGGGATACTCTCAGATTGTTCTCCATGAAATTCCCGTTCTCCCTCACCGAACACATGGCATCTCGGCCTACCCGGTCACGTGGTCGGCCCATTGTTTTGTTGACACGCCAAGTGCCCACACTACGCTCCCCTCTCGCGGCAAACGTGACCCGTTTTACGCATTTATTTCCGTTCTCGTGTGCCTAAAACCCATTCAATACCTTCAACATGGATGCTGCACCAGGAACAAGCAGTGGAACGCAAAACAAAGGTAGGAAATCTAGGAAAACAGAAGAGATCGCCAGGATTTTCGATCTGTATCGTGGGGTCAATCTCACTCCATCCAAGATTCCCGACGTTGTTGAAGCCTTTTCAGGGTCTTCTGATGATGATTTGGAGGCTGACGAACCGGAAAATGATGTTCTTTATGAGGTTTCCTCAAGTGATGAAGATATTTCGAGTGAAAGTGAGGATGAGAGTGATGAAGAAGCCCCAGCCCCGCCACGCGGTAACCGCACGTGTCCGGTACCAAAGAGGGCTAGGCTGGGTGATGAGTGGAATCGTAGCAATACTCCTCCCATCGTTGATGACTTTACTGCAACCCCTGGCCTAACAATTCCACTACCTGCTACTCCATTGCAGTTTTTACAATTATTTTTCACTAGAGCAGTGGTTGAATACTTAGCGTATGAAACAAATTTGCATGCCACACACATCATACATCTCATGGCCGAGTCAGCAAGAAAAACGTGGAAACCAGTGTCGGTGAAAGAAATGGCGCGATATTTGGCCCTGTGCATACTGATGGGCATAGTGAAGATGCCTACAATGAGGATGTACTGGCAGACGAATCAGATGTGGCATTGTCGATTCTTCAACTTGTTTATGTCGTCTGCTCGGTTCCAACACATTTCTAAGTTCTTCCACATGTATAACAAAAAAGGCGTTCCAGTGAATAATAGTGACCGATTGATAAAAGTTAGACCACTAATGGACTATTTTTCAGAAAAATTTGAATCTGTATATATCCCCAAAAAAGAATTGAGTCTCGATGAGGGTACAATGGCTTGGCGAGGCCGCCTCTCTTTCAAGGTCTACAATCCCAACAAGCCTGATAAATATAGTGTAAAATTTTATATGTTGGCCGAAGGGAAATCAGGCTACATATATAAATTTGATGTGTATTGTGGAATTGGAAAAACGACAGTGGAAACCGTGATGGGGTTGATGGCGCCCCTAGTCAACAAGGGTTATCATTTGTATATGGATAACTACTATAACTCGGTAAGCCTAACAGAACAATTACGTGAAGTTGGTGTTTACACATGTGGCACACTTAGACTCCAACGTGGCGCCCCCAAGGATCTGCAACAAGTTGTAAAGGGTAAAATGGCAACCGACACGACCGTATACATGCGTAAGGATAACACCTTTGTTATAGTTTGGAAGGATAAGCGCCCCGTCTCTGTCATCACCAATATCCACAATGCCGACACTACTCAAGCACAGCGCAGGAAACGCGTTCGTAAAGGTGACGGAAGAACTGGAGTAGAAATTGTGAAAATGAACAAACCCAAGGCCATAGCGGATTACAATAAGTTCATGAAAGGTGTTGATCATTTTGATCAAATGGTCAAATATTATGAGTTTGCAAGAAAAACCCACAAATGGACCAAGAAGATCACTTTCTATTTTCTGCAAATGGCCATGCACAATGCATACGCATTGTATAACCATTACTCAACAGATACAAAAAAAACTAACACTATTAGAGTTTCACGCAGTAGGAATAAAAGCCTTATTGGCGTGGAACAGCAAGGAATGGCCAACAACAACAAGTATACCACATGTTCCCGACATAGATGCCAGCGCAGCTCCTGCTGACGCGGCAGTTTCAACACCCGGGCCATCTGGTGCGAGGCGTCCTCTGTTCACCTCAACACCTAAAGCCCACTCATCAACCACAAATTCTGAAATGGACATTGAGGACATAGAACCACTTGATGTTTCTGATTTCATAGAAGATTCTACTACAAGTTTGGTGGTTCCTGTAGAAGACAATATTATTCCAGTGAATCCCAAAAATACAAGAATTATAGATTCAGAACAATGTCTCAACTACAAGTTGACGCATGAACTCGTGCACTTGGCTAAAAAAAAAAGATGCCGTGTTTGTTACTAGTCTGGCAAAAGGAGGGACGTGATATATGGATGTAAAACTTGTGATGTGGCACTGTGCGCTGCGCCTTGCTACACAAGGTACCACCGAAAAAAGATATTTTGGGTGGAGAAAAAATAACCACCGGCAACAGCTTCACTCCACCTAAGAAACATCAGATGAGCAACTTCAGGATCAGAAGCCTGAAGATGGTGGAGTGAAGAAAAAATGCTCAACTGTTGATCTTCAATCAACATAGACAGGGTAAGTACACCAATTTTGAATTTTTTATCATCTATAAGAAGTTATATTATATATGATTTGTAGAGAATTTATTTGCGAATTTTTTGGTACCAGAATGAATATTATATCACATAAACTTCTACGAGTAAAAAAACAAAAACACAAAGTATGTTTGGGGGTGTGGCGGGTGTGGCGGTCGTGTGACAGTGGGTTCCCTTTAGCCGTTGATATATCCAACACGTGGGAAATATTTGTATGTGTTATGTATATGTCTGTGTAGGGAATTTTACTGCGATCACTGTCATACAAATTATAAAATGTTTCAACAAGTATAAACATGACAAACATCAAACGAACGAAAACAATGCGTTCGTTTCTGCCGCGAACGCATACTGAGCGACGTGGTTCTATATTTGGCGCTTCTCTTACACATGCTTTGTACAAATGTTATACATTTCATCTTATAGAAAATTTTATTGCGAACACATTGGTATAAAAAAGAAATACGTACATAGAAAAGTAGGGTCAGGAAACGTTTAAATGTATAAACTTTCCAAGCATGATTTCCCCCCTGTGTTTTCGCCAGTGCGCTCGCGGCTAACTACTCTCCACTTCACACACTCTTGCGGGTGGGCAATTACCTATATTAAACATTCATATGCATATGTCCGTGTAGAGAATTTTATTGCGATTCCAATGATACCAAAATTACCGATGTAGGACAAATGTAGGCTTCGCAACCATTAAGAGAGTGGAAACATTTTGTTGCTGTTTGGCGCTCTCGGCGAGTGATCTGCATAGTTTTTTATTTGGTGTTGATACTCCTTATGCTTGGGCGGCATTTTATAGGTATGCTCTTATAGACAATTTCATTGCGAACACAGTGATACCAAATTTAAATACGTGCGCCTTCAATTATTGTCAGGACAGTCAAAAGAGTGTACACTTTTTCGGTCTTACGCGTAGGCGCGCGAAGTGCCGAAAGCATCTAGGGTATTGATTTTTTTTGAGCGCCGAGAGCGCGAAAGTGTTAATTCACAAAAAAAAAAAAAAATATTTGTTTGGCCTTTACTTCCAACATTAGATGATACTAACCAATTATAGAAAGGCAGATATATATCCTTTTTGTATTTCTTTTAAGCACTGAAATTCACACCCGTTTAACATGACGGCTTGATGATAAGCATAAAAAATGTATTCGTAATTTTTCTTTTAATATTGTTCAAATTCCTTTCCTGATCATGAAACACAAAAATATAAAAAAATCCACTTACTGTGGCTGCAGTAAAGCATAGAAGTTGCATGACCATGTCATAAAATCATGGTCACTCATATAGGAGACTCCTAAAGCCGGTCGTACGGCAGATTCAAGACCAATGAGTTGCAACATTTTTTTTTTTTTACTATTTTTATTAATATATTTAATTTGTTTTCTTGTTTTTCCTTATCTTATGCACATGGATGTCATTTATGTTTTGTACACAGTAGAATGTGTGTTGCTAATAAGTATGCCAAACGTGTCACTAATGTGTCCACTACAAATGTTTATCGTCATAATAATACTTGTTCAATATTCACTTCATAAACACTATTTACACTAACACACACCAACCCGTTCTCGCACTTGCTTATAGTCAATATTGGCTTATTTAATAAGTGCATATGTGACATACTAATTGATTGTAAATATTTTAGTTTACCTTGAAAAGCTTCATAGAAAACATCGACCTCACCTAACCTTAGTATGTTAAGATAAGCATCTTATTGCTTCTTATTTACAATTATTACTTAACCTATACTGTTGATAGGTTAAATAATAATTGTAAATGTAGTATATATACTACAAGTTCAATTTCATTTATTGAGGTAATGAAATACATCTCAAAAGGATAGAGTAGCTTAGGCTATTTCTATTCTCGTCTAATTTAAGTCCCTCAAGGGGCTCACAAATCCATACAGTACAAAATTACACTATACTACACACTCAGTACTGTACTTCACAGGTGGTGATAATTACCGAAAAACTCAATGGTGCACAAGGCAACTTTGCACTCTGTGCACCAGGTACATACTAATTTCCACTACTACTGTCTTCTTTGTGCGCGCGCTTTTGACAATGCACTAACACATACCTTATGCAAGTCTGTCTGTACCTATTATATAACTAAGCTTGTGTAGTGAAAAATAGCCTTTGCAACCATGTCTGTTAGGAGCAGTGCGAGGCATTGTTGGCATAAAAACTTTCCTTGCAACATTTCACTCCTGGCCAAACTTGACAAGTAACAGCGACAACAGAGCAAGACTAAAATTACGGATCGGTGGTTTCTTGCCTGATTTCACCAAATACATGTTGAAACATTCCATTCACCTGGACTGTATGGGTCTCGAACCGTGGACCCCACATGTGAGTGCCCTGGAAAGTTCTGGAAACTTTCCTTTTCAAGACTACGGCCTCACACGAGTGGGGTCCACAGTTCGAGACCCATACAGTCCATGTGAATGGAATGTTTATTTCCACAGAAGTGTGGATGGCAATTTACATGTTGAAACATTTCAGCACAGTTACATCCACCACATCCCACATGTAAGTCATCGTAGCCCAGCTTTAAGAGCGTCCTCAGTGGCCGTGCAGTGCAAAGTTCTACCCAATGACCAAATGTGTCTTCTTAGAAGCCGTGGTAGCCCAACTGTGGGAGCATCCTCCGTGGCCTCACAGTCGAGAGTTGCACCCAAAGACTGAATCATCATCTTTAACCGTCAGTAGTTTCAAAGCGTTACATATAACAGAGTGCTGGGTAAACGGGGCACCACAAGCGTAGGTCTCGTCCTGTATCTACACTTAGGTAATTACATGAAAAACAATTTCCTGGTCCACTTTACAGTTTTCTGCACCCATTCCTCAGAGCCTACCATCATGTCACATTTATCCATACTCTCTTATTTATATTTTGGTCGATATGATTTACACAATTTGGTCGATATGATTTACCTTGTGCTGCAAAGTTCTGTTTGCCACTGTCTACCATGTCACCAGTACAAATCATTGTCAACATTTTCACTTCTTATGTCTTTCCAACGCACTGATCAAATTTTGTCGCTTTTCTCAGCCAACATCTGAAACACCTGTACCAGACACTGGCATTTCTTTCTGTCACTTACCTGTGCCACAGACTCCAGTCTTATGTTCAAGCAGCAACAAAGTTAGCAAGGGGCTGGTATAATAACTAAGTATCCAAAATGTGCCCCTTGTTCAGCAGTGATTCAATTAGCGTCTTTACCACACTGCCTGAAAATCCATGAGGATTATCCACTGGGTATGTCTATGTTGGTAACGTAATATAATATCACATACTGTATTTGCATTGCCTTCACAACTGTGAAGGCATTCACAGTTGTGGTAGCAATCAGTCACAGTTTGTAAACAGCATGAGTTTGTTTACAAACCAAGGCTTGTTCACCAAGGCCACCATCTGGAAGGACGGAAGCCAAGAATCTGAACCGTATTACTCCCGTACTGATCGTCTAGATGCTGCAGGAGGGGGTGGGGATATTTATGGGAAAGTCCGGTGTGGGGATGGAGAGGGGTAGGATGTAGCAAAGATGGGGGAGCTGAGGAGTGGATCAGGCATGACCACAGCCAGTCTGCCTGCTACCCAGCCATTCAAAAAAAAGAAAAAAACTGAACCCACCAATGTCATTGAACCCAGAAAAAAGCGTTGAATGTAATTAATTAAACACCAGTTTCTGGGTACGCCCTGGAGACTCCCTGAGGCTATTCAACCTGATATAGTGCTATACAGTATGTTGAGGTTATCAGTCACAGAGTCTTTAAGCTTACAGGAAAGGATGGGGGAGGGGACCACGAATCGGAACCTGGTCCCCTCAGAGAGGCGCAGGTAATAATGGTCTATGAACACTTTACACTTAAAGTATGTCATACTTGCCATCGACCCGGGGAAGAACCCTAGAAAGGTAGGCGAATCAAGAGAGACCACTGTTAAAATATGCAAGCTACATCCTCAAAATGGCAAAAGAACTCCCCCAGAAAAAAAAAAAGCAACACGTCACCCAACTAGCCCCCTCCTCATTAGCATTACAGAGCCGGCCTGGGTGGGCCGATAACCCACCACTCCAGTTCTTGAACTGATGTGCTGGTGGTCAGTCATCTGTGGCCTCAAGTTCCTGTTCTGGATTTTTGCCTTGAGGGGCTGTTCTTACACGTGTGTTGTGCAGTGGCCAGGTGTATTGAGTGTACTAGGAGCTGCACATGCCTAGGGACCCCTTCCCTAGGTACTCCATAAGTACAGTACTGCCCTTGCATTTCAGGGTTATCTTCCCTGGGGTATTTGGGATTCACTCCTCATTAGAGGGCTTCCTCGCTTGGGGGTTGTCCTCACTCTGAGGTAGGCTGGGGGTCTTGGGCTGTCAGTCTTGCCCCGGGTTGAAGAGTGCTTGTTTGCTGGTGGTGCACACTGCAGCTGGACAGCCTGCATTACTATTACACGGCAGTCAATGTTTCTCTCTAGCTGCTTGTTTCCTAGTTGCGTGATTTTGGGGGTTTCTTTAGTTTTTCTTCTGGCATTTTGCGTCTAAGACGGGACACCACAAGCGTAGCTCTCATCCTGTAACTACACAATAGGTAATTACGCTTACCTAAGTTGTTGTAATTGAATTGCTGCGGTAATCTTAATTGCTTGTTGTTGGGAACCCACAACAAGCAATTCAGGAACCCAAAAAGAACTGCAACACCCCACCTGCCACACCCAAGGAGCCCCCCCAGACCCCCCTACACAATGCCAACCATGCCACCCAAAACCTCCCTCCCCCCACCTCTCACCCCAACTACCCTCTGCTTCCCCATCCCTTGGCCTTCCTCCTACCCTAAGCAAGCCTAAGTACAATGCTCGCTGGGAGGATGTTGAATAACTGAAGACCTCTGATGTTTATGCAGTGTTATCTGATTGTGCCCATGGCATCTCTGTTCTTCACAGGTTCTATTCTGCATTTCCTCCCATATCATTCACTCCAGTATGATACTATTATGGTGCAAATTTGGGACCTGGCCCTCCAGTACTTTCCATGTATGTATTATTTGATAAGTCTCTCATCTCCTTACTAGAAAGTGCATTTTGAGAGCATTTAGACAATCCCAATAAATTAGGTCTTTATCGTGTCTATGAATGCCGAACATGTTAGTTTAACTCATTATGCATCACATACCCATGTTGTGGTTGGTACTGGAAAGGGGTTACAAAGGCATATAATGGGCTCAGCAACTGAACCCCACAATTCATTTAGCTAAGCAAGTTACAATCTTGAGCTAGTTACAAAATTCAATGCACATTGTCACAACAATGGGCTCCGGACCGACCACAAGCAACTGACATATGTGGAGAGCTAGTGTCACAATTGATATGTTTGTCCTGCACACCGCCCCTCATCCAATGGGCAGCGGTGGATAGGTTACAATCACTTAGTTACTACCTACAGTTAGCAAACTAGGGGATATTTGGCCAAGACTTCTAGCAGATTGTTTTAAATGAAAAATTTACACAGTTCTTGAACATTTGTCATAGAATTGTCTCTGAATTCACATATCTTTTCGCACTCCATCACACAGTGACGGAGGGTGTGCGAATAATTTTGTTGACACAGTTTACATTTGGTCAGGTCTACATCAGCAGATAATGAAAATTCCCAGAGATACTTGTAACAGAGTCTAAGCCGAGCAGTAGTAACATCTAGAAGTCTGCCGATTTTATTGGATGAACCATAGATGTGTGGCTCCTTTTGCATGATAGTATGATGATAGATGGAATTACTGGTGTCGATTTCACGTTGCCTCAGGTCTACAAAATTTTGTTGAAGTTCTTGATGTACTACTGCTCTCCAGATAATAACAACTAGATAATTGTTGTGATGGCAAAGGCTCCACATCCCAGGCAGGGTGAGACATATGGGCAAGTCTCCTTTAAGCACCCATTGCCTCTATTCACCTAGCAGTGATTAGAAACCTGGTTGTTAGTCGACTGTTGTGGATGACATCCTGGGAAATGGTCGATTGCTGCATATATTCAAGGTATACTCGAATTTCCCGCAAATGCCACAAGGCATTGAATGAGGAAAATATCCGGAAGGCTACACATGAAATATGCAGCAAGGCAAAGAAACTACTGGTGCGGTAGAGCCACAAGGCTACTGCAATGAGTGGGCAGGAAGGTCCCAGAGTCCAAAAAAAGGGTTAACACTTGAAGTCCTGGTTACCTGGTTGATACCTGGTTGATGGGGTTCTGGGAGTTCTTCTACTCCCCAAGCCCGGCCCGAGGCCAGGCTTGACTTGTGACAGTTTGGTCCACCAGGCTGTTGCTTGGAGCGGCCCGCAGGCCCACATACACACCACAGCCCGGTTGGTCCGGCACTCCTTGGAGGAATAAATCTAGTTTCCTCTTGAAGATGTCCACGGTTGTTCCAACAATATTTCTTATGCTTGCCAACGAGTGGGTTCACGCCCAAACATGGTAACGACATCTATGGCAAAAAATGACAACTCAACTGTTTCCACCGTCAAAATGGCAAGGCAAACCCCCCAGTCAAATGAGCTACATTCACAGCTAAACCTTGAATTGACTCTGAAATCGTCAGACATTTCTGAGCCCAAACAAGAAGGTGGAAGGGAAGAAGACCAGGTACTATTTGTACAGTTATCAGTACTCAAAATACCTGACAAAAAGAATTAACTTACCTGTGGATTATGCCAAAATAGTTTGATAAATCTGTTGTTGAGAACTGCCTCAGTACTACGATAAGCAGCATTGGCCTCCGAGTGGCTATTGAAGGTGACTAAGGCATTTTCTGGGTTTCCTTCATGATGAACCTGTTTTGACGAGAAATTTCTTATAGAACAAAGAAAAGAAATGGAAATATTCAATAATGAGGCCATAACTTACTTGTAAATACAACACTCACTACACAGTAGCAAATAAATTTGAAATAATTTTGCATTGCAATGTACTGTATATACCAGGGTCACTAATATACTTGTAGCACACCTCTATGCTACTGCTTTATTACTTTACAAATACTTATCAGTAATGTTGAAAATAACATGTTAGTCTTAGGCCTATTCATTCCATGTACTGGTACACCATTAAAAAGTTACTGCTAACAACATCCCTGGAGTGGCCTTACTTAACGTTCATGTATAGTACGATACACTAGAACAAAATAAAGTATATATTTTCCATTAAAGCATTCTAAAAGAATAATGGCACAAATAGCAGAATAGGTGAAAATTAAGTATTACCTGTATATTAACTACTGTCCCAAACTTTGCAAAATGATCATTAAGGTGAGCTATAGTGTTGAGACCTGGAGGAATCTTCCTGAGCTCCAACGTGCAGCTATCAAGGTCAGGACGTCCAGGTTTTTGAATCACAGATAAATTATGAGGAAGGGGAACAGCTGGACCCAGTCGCTTTGCTAAGGATGGACGAACACCACCACCACCACACTGCTGGAGACACAAAAATTATTAATTGTTAATTTGAATGATGCCTAAAGAATATTTTGAGAACTCCATTCATCAGCAGCATTAAAGCCTATAATTAGGTTTTGCAACCATATGAATGTTGTACATTTTTTCACACCACTCCATAGTCTTGACTCGTACATATGTCCACCTAATGCCTATTTCAAATGTAACTGGCTTCTTACCGTGGGAAATTTCCTTAACCCTTAATGCTCGGGTATTTATTTAGGAATTATCTCCGGTGTGTGTGATTTTGGGGCAAAATTAAATTTATGAAATTAAAGAAAATAAAGTCAAATTTTTGAAAAAATAAGCAAAGAATTATAGGGGCTATAGAGAGGATATAGTTTGATTAACCCTTAAACTGTGCATGGTGTATATATATACGCCATGAGTAACATGTCCCATGGTGTGCATGGCGTATATATATGCCATAGGGTGCCCGGAACGATTCAAATGGCCCGCGGCTACACGGGGTTCACATTAGCTTCCTCAGGGCTCTTGTAAACAGACGCCATTTAAAAAAAAAATCTTGGGCAATATTCTCAGGTGTGAGAGCTACAGTACTGTTGGAGCAACCAAGGCTAGTGCACACAGCATGAGCGAACAACATTGCTGTTCAGCTTGTGACCACAGCATCGCCGAAAAATGTCAATAAATATATAATTGCTATTATTTAGCGATGACAATATTATAGATGACCCCTGACTGTGATCAAAATAACCAGGGTTGTGATAATAGCAGGATTGTTGTAATAATTAGCGCTATGGGAGGAGTGATGCTGAGGGACAGAGGGAAATTGCATCGTTTACTGACTGTGTGGTCACCTGTTATTGTCTGCATTCACCATACCAGGTCAGTGGTTCTCTATGGTGAACACAAATGTAGATATGTATATATAATGTGTGTCTTAGTGTAATAACAGCAAAAGGATTATGTTGGGAGGAGCCATTTGGGTGATGGAGGTGACATTGTCTGCATGATTTGTCTGGCTGTGTAGAGGGTGGCCACTATGCTCTTTGGGCACTCTACAAGCTTAGAGTGTACAGTTACGGTGCATACAACATGTAGATACTTATATATAATGTGTGTATATAGTGTAATAACACTGCAAACAGTATTGTTGGGGGAAAAAGTTTAGTGCGTGTGACCTTGAATGAGTGAGGGAACCACCAGCTGACTGTGTGTAGACTCTTAGTGCCTGAACTAACTATATCAGCTTAGCTGTACAGTTTTGGTGAACAAAATATATACATACTTATATATAACGTCTGTATATAGTGTAATACCACAAACGGTATTGTTGGGGGAGAAAGTTTAGTGCGTGTGACCTTGAATGAGTGAGGGAGCCGCCAGCTGACTGTGTGTGTAGCGACGACTCTTAGTGTCTGAACTAACTATATCATCTTAGTTGTACAGTTGTGGTGAACAAAACATGTAGATTCTTATATAATACACACTACTGAATAATATTACTGCAAAAAAACTGAGAAAAAATCAATCAGAGACATTGAAATAATTAAGTGATAATTTCTTTGTGGCAACTCCCACCTGTCAGCGCGGGTGACGTTGACCGGTTCTGATGCCCGCTCTGTCAATGCCCACTTTTTGCCAGACTTCCTCGGTCTATTGCGCCCAAAATATGTCACCTACGATTTTTTTTTATTTTGCCCATACTCAGGGAACACAAATTAACATTTTTAGAAGACGAAATAATTTTTTAGAATTTTGTTTTCTTGCGCACAGGGGTGTAAATGTCCTCAGGACCCCTTAGCAGTGGAAGGGTTAAAAGGAACTACAAGCATACAAGATCTTCTATAATATACAAACCTACTCCATGTGAACTATTTACCCTATCATATCTATGTAGATTATCTTGAGGTTATCTTGAGATGATTTCGGGGCTTTTTTTTTTTTTTTTTTTTTTTTTAGTGTCCCCGCGGCCCGGTCCTCGACCAGGCCTCCACCCCCAGGAAGCAACCCGTGACAGCTGACTAACACCCAGGTACCTATTTTACTGCTAGGTAACAGGGGCATAGGGTGAAAGAAACTCTGCCCATTGTTTCTCGCCGGCGCCTGGGATCGAACCCAGGACCACAGGATCACAAGTCCCGCGTGCTGTCCGCCCGGCCGACCGGCTCCCTATTATATAGATTATATTCTGGAACAATATCCAAATCTTACTATCCAAGAGTTCCCCTGCATGGGTTTCTGTGAAGGTTCCAAATACTGTGTTTGATTCGGTAAGAGTCAAATGACCATTCATTTATGAACAGTACAGGTACTTTGTTTTGTGCTCTTGTTGTTAGTCCTTGTATGTTGGCAAAAATAAATGAGGTTACTATATTTGGGATAATTTGATGGGAGATATGTCTGGCAATTCCATTATGTGTGGGCATATCAGATTTGTTCTCACCAGTATTGACTGTTGCAGGGTTGTTGCCCAACGTATTTATATTTCAGTTGTGGGGTGTAATTGCATTAGATTCTGGTATGCAAGTGGGTCTTGTTCCATACTCACTCTCTCTGTTCCACCTTTTGAAACCTCTTTTGTCTGGGTATAAAAAAAAATTACTAGACTTTCCTCCAAAGTCATTTTCTTGTTTACCACACTTTATGTAGCATTTTGTGCCTTTCACGTGAAAGTATGGGCAGTTTCTTGACTTTCCTCCAAAGTCATTTTCTTGTTTGCCACACTTTATGTAGCATTTTGTGCCTTTCACGTGAAAGTATGGGCAGTTGAGATCATAGCATTTTCAGTCCTCGAGTCAGGTTCCTCACATGTCTGGACAGAAAAACCTACATGTTGGTCCAAAGTGACATTTTCCTCTCCTAAATATATTTAGACATTTTCTGGGATTGTGGTAGTTGCATTCTAATCCCTTTCTATTTCCAGAATATCTGTCTGCAAATGCCCTTTACATAGAATTTGCAGATGTCTGTTTCTGGTCTCTCTCTCTCTCTCTCTCTCTTTAACAATGTCTGTTGTAATGTCTGCATCTGTTCAACTGTCAGTGCTGTCTGTTACACTGTCTCATCTACTGTCATCCTTTTCGAGCATATTGAATCAGAGTTTACAACTTCCTGAATATCTAGTTCAGTTTCCTCCCTGAAACTTGGAGGACAGGATAGTCTTGGCTCCTGTTCCATTATTATTTGTTTCCCACTCTTCCTGGATGGCTGATAAGCTTCCAATGAATGAAATTTTGTGGTCATGGTACAGGTATCGAGAAGTTATTTTAATATATTCCAAGTTGGCAAATCATTGTTGTATAGATTTGTTGAAATCATTGTGTAGGTTTCAAGGCTTCAGTTTTTTTGTTTTTGTTTTTAAACCCAGCAGTGGTTTCTTTTGACCCCACTGACTTTCCGGATGACTTACCCCAGCGAGGTAGCGCATTGTTACAGCTCCCTGCGCTTCTGTGATAGGAAGGGGGGGGGTTAGGTTCTGGCTTTCGTCCCCAGTAGGCCTAAGAACTATACGGCTGATAGACTTGGTAGATGGGAACCATCTAGGTGTATAACTTCAGATTGCAATAAGGGGCTTCCCAGAGAAACTGTATTTTATTAAAAATAATATACAGTGAGCATATTAGTGACCAATATATCTGTACTTAATGATGTTCTCCATATTTTGTGATATAAATTCTACTATTGACAATCTAACATAATTACACTGATAAATCAACCTCTCATCCTGCCGTGAGACACCCCCCACCTGGAGATTGCTTTACGAGTGAACAGAACTTGATGCCTTCATTGTGACTTCACTGTTTCATTATTACAGCCAAAGTAACTTAAAAAATATAATTCTAATTTTCCTATGACCAGTATAGAACATTGTACACTTTAACAATATATGGCAAAATTTGGGGAAATTTGTTTGTTCTTGTGAAGAGAGGGAATGCCTCGTTAAATACTTGTGCAGTGCCGGGTTAAGCAGTGTCTGCTTGCCAGATCTTTAACAAATACATTTCTGGTAGTGTATGTTTATTTTCTGCAATCTCTTATTTCATAAACCCTATTGCAACCCACTATCAATAACTGAATAATGTATTATCTTAAATCAAACACAAGAAAAGTACACCAAATTCAAATTCATGAAGAAAATGACTATCTCTCACAATATCATTCTTAAATTTGTCATGATAGACATTTAGACATTTTGATCACCAGGATTAAATTGTAATCAATACTTGTACTCACCCCCATGTGACCTCCATTATTTACGGGAACATTTATTAGTTCCCGTGACGTGCTATTGGGCAGAAGTGGAGGTGGAGCTGAAAATCTTGGACCCACACTAGCTCCTCTGCCTGGCCCACCATTACCACCATAATAGGGCCCTGTGTTAGTGTTGGTTTGACCAACCCAAAGACTTGGATCACGGGGAGTGTATTCACCTGTAGATACTAAAAAATAAAAATATTACAAATTGGATAAATATTATTCAAGTATGAATCTATTAATAATACAAATGACTGACTCTACATGAATAACATTTACTGGCATACTGTATTATTAAACCTGCAAAACATCTCTCAATAAAATGCACAAATGTAAGAATGAGATTCAAAATCAACTTTCACTTATAGAGCTTTTAAAATATATGCTGCCAGAAGATGGATAAGCCAGTCATAGTACTGGTTAGGCACGACAGACCTGTGTTTTATGTAAATGATCGAAAATCATAAGTTTCAAACTTGTGAAGTAACATTATTAAAGAATTAGTAATGGTAATGTCTTCTCACAGACATAATAATATAGGATAAACCCCACACTTGTGTATTTGTGAAATTTACGTAAGGAATTTACATAAAGTCTTTCGCACTCTCTCGGGTGCTTTGTCGATGTCTGAGTGCGAGTGATTGGGACTAGACTTACATCTCAATGTCTAATGAGGCCACTATCCTGGGTCCAGTCCTCTTATTCTTTTTACCCGCCTAACCATGTCACCTCTATTTCCAACTTCTGAAGTATCTGCAGTAATGTCTTCTACGGAATTATGGTCATGTGTCCTTTCTGTAGTCCTGCTATTCTGAAAACTGGAGTTATTAATAGAGGTGTTCACCTGGATGCTATCCCTCGTAACCCTATCAATAACCGAAGGAATGTGTCCACTGAGACTGCTTTCATTCATTCATTTATTGAGATTTCACTCAAAATAATTATCCCTAGTAAAGCTATCCTCCAAAGTAAAGCTTTTATTGCCAGAGAAAGTATTCAAAGTATTTATTAGAACCCCTTCCACTACTCTTCTATTTCTAATATTATTACTTTTATATATTATTTCACATTTCTTAAAATAAATATTGTGATTCTTTTCCCAACTATGGTTTGCTTCAGCCTTGTTACCAGCCATGATTCAACATTCTTATTTTCTTCAATTTCGATCTCAAGATTTTACTATTTCCCCCCCCCCCCCCCCAAGTAAACTTCATTACAATCTCCTACTTAATATATAAACCCCACCCGGATTTCCATCCTCTTCTACTCTATTAATCCTTTCCCTAATTGTATTTAGGTAATTGAAAACTATTTTATGCTTTTCTTAACAGTGCTGTAGCAAACCATAGTTGGGAAAAGCATCACAATATTGATTTTAAGAAATGTGAAATAATCTATAGAAGTAATAATATTAGAAAAAGAAGGGTAAAAATGGATTTTTTTTTATATTAAAATGATTCTGAGTGAATTAAAATTATATGTCAATAAATGGATGAATGAAAGCAGTGCCATTAGCAGAGTTCCTTGGGGTCTGGACAGATTACAAGGGATAGTATCCAGATGAACACATCTATTAATAACTCCAGTTCTCAGAATAGCAGGATTACAGAAAGGATACATGACCATAATTCTGTAGTAGACATTACCGCAGATACTTCAGAAGTTAGAAGTAGAGGTGATGTAGTCATGCGGTCAAAAAGAATAAGGGGACTGGACCCAGGATAGCGGCCTCATTAGAAGCTGAAATGCAAGTCTCATCCCAATCACACACACAGACCTTGACAAAGCACTCGGAAGAGTGTGAAAGACTTGGTGTAAATTCCATACATAATAATTCATGTTGATGTTTACAGATGCTGAGAACTGAAGAGGACAGAAGGTGCTTCACGAAACCCTTAACAAACCTCACGGTGGGCAAATAAGTAGCTGCTGGAATTCAAAGTAAGTGTAAAGTAATGAAAATGGCTAAGAGGGATAGATGACTTGTATTTAACTACACCATAAGAAGGTAATTACAAGAAACAATAAGAGAAAAAGACCTTGGAGTAGACATAATCCCAACACTAACGCCAGAAGCTCCTATGAACTAGATAACATAAGCAGCATATGAGAATTTAGTAAACATAAGATCATTTAAAAACCTTAACAAGAAGGCAAGGCTTTCAAGTCCATACATACTGCCTATAGGAAACCATTACTTGAATATACAGCACCAGCATGGAACCCACATCTAGAGAAGGAACAGAGGAGATATGATCACTACATACAAGATCCTGAGGGAATAGACAAAGTGTACAATAGAAGCCTATTTAAATTAAATGGTAGAACATGGGAACACAAGTGGAAGCTGGACACACAATCTCAGAGACATAAGGAAGTTCTAGTCCTCTGTAAGAGTGGTCGGCAAGTGGAATGCATTCAAAGAAGATTGTCCGAGACCTATTGCATCCAAAACTTTATGATGGGATGCCCTAAGAGGTGGCCCACAGCACCAGGAACACACACTAAGAAGCCATCCACAAGGCCAACAAAAATTAAGGTCAAGCAAGAAGGCAGAGAAATGCAAAAAGGGACTCCAAGATGAAACAGAAAGTAGAGCTCAAGATCCCCATGCAAGGAAGAAAGACAGGACAGAAATCCATGGAAAAGGAACGGAACACCAAGCAACCAAGCATCCCACAAACTCACAAAGACAAACTAGAGCCACAGAGAAACCAGACACGGACTAACACAGCCAAAAACAAAGAGGGAAACAGAAACCCCCTCCCCAGGTCACCAGACTTCACCCAGAAGGCACAAGCATCCTAAACACAAGAAAGAAAACTGGACCAACACCCCACTGCATAGAAACATTAAGGGGTGAACTGCAAAAAAAGGCACCACTGGACATTCACACCAATAGAAAAGGCAAGGCCCACAGCAGGGACATAATCCAACAGAAAAAAATCATGGCAGTGAGGCTACCAAGACATGGCCATCACTAGAAAAACAAAGGCAACCACCATTTGAAATACAAGAAAAACATGGAAAGGGGGAAAAGAAGAAACCTGGGAGAGAAATCAAACCAACTCCAAACACGGGCGAAAACAGCCCATCAGCAAGTGAAGCGAGCTGCAGAGAACTAAGGCAGAGCTGCCAGAACCCTTACAGCAGAGCTAGAAGACAAAAACTTTCATCAAACTCCCAGGAACAATAAAGGGAAAGAGGCACGAGCCAATCAATCGAATGAGAGAGAGACAGAAACAGCCAATAAACTAAAATACTGACAACAGAAAGAAGTAAGGCATAAAACAAAGACCCACAGTGCCATTGAATCTGTTAAGTACCACTGACTCAAAGAGGATGAATGTTTGGGGACTGTAAGTAACACACCAAAACCCCCAAAAGAAGGGATATCTGCTAGCCAGGGTGAAGAAAGAACCCCACAAAGAACATCAATGAATCCTCCTCGGACTCCAACCCCCAACCCTGGAATTCCCTATAAATGAAGACTCCTGGGCAAAGCCAAGTTCCACACCAGATGGCCATAGACAGAAAGGTGTCTTCCCTGAAGGAAGGAACTGAGCCTCAAATGACATCCCTGGGAAACAGAAGGCAGTGGAACCACAGCATGCACAACAGCTCTACTACTGTACAGATGGCCACCAATGTGGCAGGGGAAGCACAGAGAAAGCTTAGCTACAACCCAAAGAAACTCAAGCCCCAGATCCCAAAAACAACAGAACAAAGGAAGAGAATAAGAGACCCAAAACACTAGAAGGACCGGGAGAAAGAATGGAGGGGCAAAAGGAGAACATATGGAAACCACCAACCTCCACCACCACAGCACCAGAAAAACAAGAAAGGGTTGACTTGGACATCCAGGTAGATTTCAAGTACCAACAACATACTGGAAAACAGACCCATAAAGCGACAGCCACCTGATAAACCAAATACCGAGGCTAAAAACCTGTACTGGCCAGAAAATGTGATGCCAAAATTACTCTACACACAGAAGAACACACACCAGAGAAAACGTAACATATAATCCCTGTATTCTAGGGCTGGGCAAGGCAGGGAGGGGAGGGGAGGGGAGGGGAGGGGAGGGGAGGGGAAGTAGAGCATGTAGGAGAGTGGTAGAATGAGAGAGAACCCCCCCACCACCCCTGGGATGGAAACCTAATTCATAATGATGCTGTGATGACAAACATCGCAGGCTCCAGGTTAAAAGGGATCTTCACTCCACAGGTGGCTTGGTAAAGGCAGTAAGAATAACCGTCAACGTGAAACAAGACCGTGACATCCAGTAAAGACACATTTCATGAGAGAAGCCTCAGCAAACCAGTTCATACTAAAGAATCCAAGATTCAAAAGCAAACAAAAACCAAGCATCCAAGGCACAGTAATCCACGTGCCAATAAAAATCCACACCTGACAGTTTAGGTAAATGCAGCTGCAAAAGGCACAGTTGGTATGCCATAAAACAAGTGCACAGAAAACCTGTGCAACAAGCAAAGAGGAAAACCTCAGAATGTGCCCAACCTCAGTCTCACAAAGGAGTCACTGACTGCACTATTCAGGGCGAGGTTTCCTCCTTCAAGAGGCCAGCGTTTTGGAGAGAAAAACCCGAACCCACCAGGAAAGGTGACCATGTAAAGGGCAGGGGCACCGCTAGCAAGACTCCAGGGAAGTTTACACCATGTCAGGCAACCTACAGTAAAAGTAACATCAGCAACCTGCTGATGGTCACACCAGGATAAAAACAGGCCATGTGGATGTGTGGAGGCTAGCAGCTGACGTACTGTAATCCAGCAGCAGTCAGCTGATGTTATGAAGAGAACGTGTTGCTTGCCCAATATCTGTATTGTTTTCATCTTGTCAAATACTCTCCAATTTTTGGATAATTTTCCCATTTTCTTTTCGCTTATTTTAAATTTTTATTTTAACATGCTGTTGTTTGGTTAGCCCTATCTTTCTGGTGGCTTTTCCCTTCAGCTAGTGAAAGTATTTTGGGCACAATGATGCCACACGCTTCAAAATTATTCTAATAATTTTAAATGTATAATAATATTTGTCTTTTTGTCAAGTAATAATTGCCAGAGAAATATAAACTCTTGGGGTAATTATAGCACAGTATATACTGTATAATAATTTACAAGCAGAACCTGATCCTCATAATGTTCTACGGTGAAAAACTTCAATTAAAATTGAGACATCTTCTAAGGGTTAATTCAGTATAAATTTATAAGTTTTTAAAACTTTAAGGATTCCAGATTGAATTGAAACTCACTTTCTTAACATGATAATTTTCCTCAGAGAAAATGAGGTTGTGTATAAGGAAGAGAACATATCAAATATATTAGGGATAGAAATTTATACATTCACTACAAATGGATTCATATTTACTGACAAGTTATTCTGAGCTGAGAATGACAATAAAAGGTCTTACCAGCATAACTTACTAGCTACTCATCTGGGAGGAAATAATAAGCATGGATACCTAATAATTATAAACCCCAGATTTGAATACCAATTTAGGATGAATTAATGGAATAATGAAGATAACCACAAACTAAATAATGCTTTACCAAACTGTGGATGTCTTGGAGGTGGGTGGCGGGGTGTGGGCACCCCCTGAGGGGGTGCTGGGGCCGGGGTGTAGCCAGGGGCACTAGGCGCAGCTCCAGGCACAGGGGGAGGGGGAAAGTCCAGCACAGCACTGATCCCTTCAAGCACTACTGGGTCAGAGCCATGGTCAAAGGAGCACATGTCCCCACGCATACAGTAGCCCTTTTCTGCAATTTATTAAATCAAGAAAATAATGGAAAGCTGAAAGATTTTAAATCAGTTTTGGAAACCTAATTCACTATCCAATAATTTAATTTTGTATAGATACAAAATAATTACAATGCAAATAATTTAAAAGTAAATTGTGGAAAAATTATTTACAAATAAACAAATTCCAATTAAAATAGCAATTATTGAATATAAACAAAAATTGGGGTTATTGATCCAATGAATTTCAAAGTATCAATAAAATGCAACTGAACTAAAAACTCAAAACTATGTATAAGCCATAAAATATTTATTATACAAATGATAATTATGACGAAGAAACGAAAGGGCCATTAACATTGTGGAAACAGCAGATAATTTTTTTTTAGTTATGTAATTACTTTTTAAACAAAAGAAATGTTTCTAAGCAGAAGTACCATAGAGAGGTAACAAGTACTCACCGTCATAGTCACGACACCTCTGCTTCTTCCCAGCTGGTGGTAATGTAAACTCTGGATGTTTGACTGCAACCACACTTTGCATTATGGAACTAGGGTCACTCCTTGGCTCCAGCTTTGTCTCGGACACCGGTGAAGCTCCATGGGGGGACTCTCGCTTTTCATCTGCTGCATCAAAAATTTACAAAACCTCAATATACCAATTTTTACATATCTTCCAAATTGAGGCCAATACAAGAAAAAACTATATTTCAAATGCAGAAATATACAAAAAAAATGTGCTTAAGTCCCTCAAACAGAATGAAGATATGCAAACCACACCAACCAAAACAGGGTTTTTTCCTCTCTCTCAGTTCGGTGATGAATGCCAATTTTAATGTTTCTGCTGAAAATATTTGTGGCAAATTGGCAGAAGTTTAAACTTAAGACAAAATGTTAAAAGACTTTTCAGAGAAAGCAGCAAGAAAGATATTTTTACAATGTAAGTCAGTTTTTAAAATCCCAAAACACCAGCAATGAATGCAAAAAACAATAGTTTATTGGCGAGACCTGGAGGCTCCCTGAAGCTATCCCACTGATATACAGGCATACCTCAGTTTAAGAGTTTAATTGGTTCCTGGAGACGCCTCGTATTCCGAAAACTCGCATTCCGAAGCTAATTTCCCCATAAGAAATAGAGGGAAATGAATTAATCCGTTCCTGACTACCCCAAAAACCCCACATCAAACTAAATTCTTATACCTAATTCATCTAAATAAACCTACAAAACTATGTTCAAGTTATTACTTACCTTGCTGTTGAATGCTGTTGGCGTATGGAAGATGGTGAGGAGGTGGGAGGAAGAGAGGAGTTACTGTTTGGAAGGGGAGTCCCCTTCCATTATCACATCAGGCAGTGAGGACTTCACTGGTATGCACACTCTGGCACATTTTGCCTGCATACCACTAGGACTTGCTTGTTTTACTAAGAATTTATCTAATGACACTTGTTTTTCCCTACATTTTAACACTTGTCTGTAGTAAGACATCACATTATCATTTAAAAGGTCAATGCAACGGCCTGCTACAGCTTTATCTGGGTGAGTTTTTTCAACAAAACTTTGCAGTTCTTCCCATACTTCACACATTTTCTTAATCAAGAAGGGACATCCTCTACTGCCTCTACTCACAGCTATTTTCTTAGGTTGAACCTTACCAATGGCTTTCTTGATACCCATGGCAAGATATATAATGACAACTTTTATGCTCAAATGGCCAAAAAACCGTTAAAAAACTGTAAATCCTTGTGAAGAATTCAGGTGGGATAGTCACTGGACACGAGACACTGGTAAACTGAGGCGCGATCGCCATGCCACCACGTGCCAGTCGGCCTGTACACGTATCAACAAACTCGCGTCCCGAGGTAACCCTCGCCTTCCGAGACATATTTTTGGAGTAAATCCTGCTCGTCTTCCGAAAAACTCGCATACAGGGACACTCGCATTCCGAGGTACCACTGTAGTGCTATCCTATATTTGGGGTCATCAGTCACAGAGTAAATGTTGCCAATCAAGAACCAGAGCCAGAACCTGGCCCCTTCAGGAGATGCAGGGAGCAATGCCCCATGAGCACTTTACATTTAAAGTACTGCAAGTCATAATTGCCAGGGAAAGCATCAAGAAAGGTAGGCAAAATAAAAGACCACTGTCTAGTTGAAAAATATGACCTTTGTCCTCAAAAGAGCAAAAGAACTCCCCCAGAAAGAAAACAAGCAACACTTGTTTTGGGAAGGGGGGAGGGGGAAGGCTGCAGGGGGGAGGGGAAGCCAGCCCAGGTGAGCCAGGCTACCCAACCCATCCTCTAAAAATACCATCACTCTTTGCTCGTATGCGCGCTATGGCCAAAAATGGACATAATTTGAAATGAAATCGACTCACAAAAGTGATGTACTGTCCCGTTTTCTGTTTGAGTCATCTGGCTAACTCGGTAAGATTGGGAGAAGAAACTTTCAATTAATGTTTTTCACAATGTTTTGAAACTTTAGGAGAATTTCCTGCCCTCCTAATAATCCAGAGGACCCTTAACTTACTGTTTTGGAAAAACAAAATCAAAAATTAATTTTAAATTTTCTCATTTTCAAATTACAGTGGTATCTCAGGTTACGAACATACCTGCTTACGAACTTTTCGGGTTACATGCCCAATTTGTTCGGAAAATTTGAATCGGGATACGAACTTTGCATCGGGATATGAGTTTGTTGATACGCATACGGCCGACCTAGCGTGTGGTGGCACAGCGATTGCGCCTCAGTTTACCAGTGCCTCGCGCCCAGTGACTATCCCGCCTAAATTCCTCACAAGAATTTACAGTTTTTTGTTGGATTTTTGTCCATTTGAGCATAAAAGTTGTTGTTATATATCTCGCCATGGATCCCAAGAAAGCCAGTGGTAAGGTTCAAGGCAAGAAATCACATGTGAGAATGACCATAGAGGAAAAACAAGAGATCATTGTGTTGTTGAACTAGCTAGGCTGTACAACAAATCTTCAGGGGAGGAAGAGGAGGCAGTAGAGAATGTCCCTTCCTCACTAATTAAGAAAACATGTGCAGTATGAGGAGGACTGCAAAGTTTTGCTGAAAAGAATCACCCAGATAAAGCAGTAGTAGGCCGTTGCATTGATCTTTTTAATGACAATGAGATGCCACACTACAGACAAGTGTTGCAAAGAAGGAAATCTCAATCTTCAATGGAACGTTTCCTTGTGAGAAAAGTGAGAAAACCAAGCAGCGAGCCACAACCAGGGCCTTGTGGCATGCAGGCAAAATGTGCCAGAGTGCACTCCAGAGAAATCTTCACTGCCTGATGTTATAATGGAAGGGGACTCCCCTTCAAAACAGTAACACCTCTCCTTCTCTCACCCTCCTCACCATCTTCCATACACCAACAGGAGTCATCAGCAAGGGTAAGTAATAATTTGAACATATTTTTGTAGTGAAGATTTGGGTGAATTATGTCTAAAATTTACTTTGAAGTGAAGTTTTTGGGGTGTCTGGAAAGGATTAATTCATTTCCCATTATTTCTTATTGGGAAATTCGCTTCGGTTTACGAATTTTCGGGTTACAAACTGTCTCCAGGAACGGATTAAATTCTAAAACCAAGGTACCCCTGTCCGTCCATTTTTGGCTTATGGGCAAACGGCTAAATTTAGACGTAATTTGTAAGAGGACAGGTTGGCTACCCACCCTCCAGTTCTTGAATGATGAAAGCCAATAATGACCAGAAAAAGGGAGGGTGTCAGGGAGCCTCCGGGGCTCTCTCAGAAACTGGTGTTTCACTATATTCAATGTTGGTTTTCAGTGAGAAGCCCCATCGACACCCTAAAGCTAACTACCCACAGAGAAGGAAAAAGCCAGCGTTGAACGTAATGAAATACCCTTTTCTGGAGGTAGCCCCAGAGGCTTCCAAAAACTATCCAAACTAATACGTGCTATACTGTATTAGTTCGGGTCATCAGTCACAGGAGTCCTTATGCCTACCAGGGACCACGAGCCAGAACCTGGGCCCCTCAGAGAGGCGCAGGGAGCAATGGCATATGAGCACTTTACATTTAAAATGTCATAATTGTCATCGACCAGAGAACGACCCAGAAAGGTAGGCAAATCACAACAGACTACAGTTTGGTTAACCTGTGCAATCTATGTCCTTAAAGATCAAAATAACTCCCAAAAAAATCAAACTAGCAACCCTTCTTGCAACTAGCATTTCTGCTCATTAGCACTACCCCCCCCCCCCCTCCCTTAAAGAAGGGGAGGGGAAGCCGGCAGTCCACAACCCCAGTTCTTGAACGATGAAAACTGCCAACCGGAGGGAGAGGGTTGGGAAACCTCCAGGGCTCATCCAGAAACTGGTACATATTTCATTACATACAATGCTGGTTTTCTGCGGGGAGCCCCATTGGGTCCCTGAAGCTAACTACCCAAAAAAAAGTAAAAACATGGACTTACCTGGGAGGCAGCAGCCCCGCAGGTTTCAAGACAAGGAAGACAGGCAGCCCAAGGCCACACAAGGCCATGAAGAAACCGAAATGGCCATGAGATACCTGGCTGCCAGGACCCAGTGCGACCTCTAAAACCCAGCGCCGTATGTCGATCCAAGACACGTTATCAAAAACTGTCACAAGAGCAGCATACTTGTTAACATCATGGGCATGAGGTAAAACCCAGACTGGCTAGACTGAATGACACTGCGGACAACCTGAGTCCTGGAACAGGAAACAAGGGGAAACCGGAACTACTATCACAAAACCAGTGGCCCGCAGGTAGCAACGTAAAGTCACCACCGGACAACACATGATGCACCCCGGCCTAAGCAACCAAGCATCCACAACCAACAGAGCACTCCAGGAGCCTGCCATCTCATAATATGCCAGAAAAGTAGCTGGCTGCAAGCAAACAAAATGACCACCAAGACTAATGAACAAAACCCCCAGTGCCGGAGAAGGGCATGAAGCTCCCCATCCCGACACCTAGAGGTCAAAGCCAACATAAACAAAGCCTTCCAGAAGCAATCACGAACTGAAGGAGCCACCACAAACCAAGGTAAAGAAAGAAAAAGGAAAAAACCCAGTCCAAAGACCAAGACGGCTCAGGTGGCACATCACAGGTAGCACACCTCAGTCTGGAGGTGAAAAAATGCACGAGAAAGCCGGCAGAAAGGTGCAAAAGTGAAATCCTCCTTGAACGCAAGCTGCAGCAGCCCTGCCAATGCCGCACGAAAGGAAGCGACTGTATTCAGCATGATCCAGGAAAAACCAAGAGAGGAAAGCCAAAACAACCTTGTCTGACACAGACAAAGCCTTACAAAGAGAAAGAAAATAGTGGATAACCTGCCAAGAAACATTGTACTATCGCAGCGAAGAATGCAGGTGGGACACCATCGAAAAAAAAAACTGATCACTAAACAAATGGAGTTTCACACACGTTAGAAAGACCAGACGTGTATCACAGAGGAGAAAGTCGAACCAGCAAGGTACTGGCCTGACCTGCTGAAAGAGGCGGAGCCATGGAAAAATAATCGGGTTTGGACACCGAGAGGCCTTGCAGTCGGGTAATGGTGCCACATACAGAGGATGACGCAGAAACACCAAACTGATGCGAAGAGGTACACCTTTGGGTGCCCTAAAGGAAGGAAAGTAATCGGCATCGGCGAATCAAAGCCAAAGGAAGGATCGACAATGACCGTCTACCACTCAGTGGAAAAAGGAATGAAGTGAGACAGTTTGTCTGCCAGGACATTGGACACTCCCTGACCGTGAACAGTATGGTGAGCTAAACCCCGAAAACTTAGCAGAAAAGCTACCCAGCCAGCTCCACGTAGACACGGAGCAGACACACTCCCCACCCCCCCTCCCCAAAGTTGAGATAATGAACCACAGGGGGGAGCAGCCCAAATGAAGTTGGATGTGCCCTGAGGAATCCAAATCCTTCACAGCGACTGCCATACTGCTGCAACTTCCGAACCATGTTGTGAGCCCTACACATGGACGGCCACCAACGCCCCTGACAGGACTGGTGAGCGCTGGTCACAAAGCCCCAACCTACATACGAGGCGGCCGTGGAACCTCAAGAGAGGAAGGAGGAAGGCACCATGGCACCGAACCCCGAAACTCGAAGAGAAAGCCGGTGAAACCGGCAACTGGTGCAAGGGCACCAGAGAATGAAACTAACAATCACAAGAGTGGCAAAAGGGACTGCTCCGTAGATACCAGAACAGTCACCCGAGCCAAATCCTGCCCAGTGGGTAAACCAGAAAAAGAAAATTTAGGCTCCTACACAGCTGCTCGAGTAACCCCGGGTCCCCCTCAACAACAGGCAACAGCGAGACTGCAGCTGGAGAAACGGGAGGGAGAGAGAAAGGGACACAATCCAAGAATCCAACACAAAGCCCAGCCAAGTCCAAACCTGGTCACCTTAACCCAGCCACTAGCACCACAGCCAACAAACAAACCCAGTCCTCAGAAAACAAGAGGACAAAGGCAACACTAACCAAAGAGCCAGGGCCGATGCGAGTCTAAAGAAAGAGCCAGCACTGCCTGCCGACACACGAGGCAAGAGGTAAAAACATTGGAAACCGCATCCCGGAGGATCTGCGCAAACAGCAAGGTCATGCACAGTCATGCACTGTGCTTGGGATTGGGGGGGGGGGGAAATTGATTTTCTGTAATTTCAAGATCAATGAAATTTTCTTTGGCGAGTTTAGTATCATCGGAATGCAAGTGTTAAAGGGGTATAACAAGGGAGATACAAATAAGGTTTTAAATATATTAATACAAAACAGAGAGACCCAAAAAAATACAGTATGGATATAAACTTAGAGAAATTTAGATTCAAGAATAAATTTGGTAAATATTGGTTTGGAAACAGGATTGTTGATTTATGAAACCAATTACCAAGTAACAAAGACATGGGATTGCTGGACTATTTCATAGATTAAACACACACACATGGTTGAGTTTGGGTGGACATAAATAGGAGCTGCCTCATAGAGATAATAGGCATTCTGCACTGTCATTTATTCTTATGTTTCTATATTAGAGATAACATTTTGCCAAAAGATTTTATATTATAAAGCAAGTCCTTACCAAACATGTTTAACAGTAATTTTCTTAAATGTTACACATTCTTGTTTCTCTCTGTGAGCAAGAAGCACATGCTTTGTATATATGATGCCCAAATAAACATGGGTTATATGGCAAATGTACAAGGTGTTCCATCAAAAAACCTCCATTTATCAGAAATGTGACAGTGTATGCAACATTTAACCGCCACCTCTCCAAGAGGATGATATTGCAGATCTGGTCAGAATGCAACTATGTATCAACAAAAATACTAACAACAATGTATACTTTGGTAATTTCAAACTTCCTCAGTTACATAAGAATAAAGAAAATTATGTACAGTATAAATAAAAACCTACCCCTTGGAATAGACTTTGACTTTCTCGATGGACTGGGTGATCTAGGAATAGGGGGAGGCGACCTTCCGCGGGCAGAGGATCTGTTGTTTCTTGGGGTTATGGAACGGGATCTGTTTCTTGATCTAGATTTTCTCTCGCGTGACCTGGATCGACGAGGACTTCGAGATCGCCTCGGACTACGGCTACGTGATCTCGTACGAGAGCGTCGATATCTGTAAATTGAAAAACTTTGAGCTCTCATTCTGAATTATTATTTGTAATTTATTTAAGAATCCTGGAGCATACCTATAAAACCATGGAATCCTATAAACCTTTGGCTGTAGTTTGATCCTTAACATTAAATTTTAGCAAATAAGCTTACCGTTTGCTTATAGGTGATCTTCTTCTTCTATCGTCATATTTGCTACGGCCACTTCTGCCCCTAGAACGTGACCTTCGAGATCTGTCTCTACTTCGGGAACCAGATCTTGATCTAGTACGCGACCTTCCTCGAGATGGTGATCTGCGTCTGCCTCTTCTATCATCTCTATCTCTCTCCTTCAATGAAAGATAAGAGTCACATTTATTAAGATTTCTAAATTAATGTATCCTAGAATAAAATTAATACATTGAAGTTTCTAATAACAATAAAGTATCAATTACCTAAAACCATTTTATATCAAATAAAACCAGTGCTAAATTTAAAAGAAAATAAATATAAAAAATCTGAGTGAGCCCCGATGACTTCCTGAAGCTATCTCAATGAAATGACCCCCAACTAATGGATCACATCGGCTGTGGAGTTCCGTTCGGTCTAAAGGAGACCAGAGCCAAAATGTAATCCCCTTACAGAGGTGCAGATAGCTGGTGACATACTGCCACCTCATTGGGGAAATGCATTCAAAAAGTTAGCGAACCAATACAGAACGCAGCTGGGTGCAAAGAGACAGGCATCACAACCAGTCGAACGAACTCACCCTACAATGTAAACAAATGATAAAAAATCTCACAATACACTTCCCTTCTTCCTGAAGGGAAGAACCAACTCGCAGTAGAGAAGGCTATAAACACAACAATAATACCAGATGGAAAGAAACGAGAAGGTAGAACCAGTGAGGTACATCTCTGGGCCTATCTGCTGAAAGGGGCGGAGCTGCAGAAAAACCCTGGGTTTGGACACTGAGTAAGCGTTGCCTGAAACCATGGCTGAGCCAACCACCAAGGAGTCTGGACCAACCTCCCCTGGCAGGCCTCCAAGACCTGGCAAGGACCCAGAGCAATAGCTGGACCAGGGATAAAGAGCTACAGAAACCCATACCAGTCCAGCCGAAAGGCATCCACTGCGGGTGCGTCACAATCAGGAAACACAGCCACAAAGAGAAAGGCACCAATTCCAAACCAAAGCAAAGGCAAGGCTAGCAGATAAGCAGACTGACTGGGGTTCCAAGTCAGCAAGCTGTCAAGGTAGGGTAGAACACAAACCCCCAAACCCGAATCAACCTAGTGAAAACACAAGGAGCCAAAATCAACCTGAAGTGATGAACCTGAAAGTAGTATGCCTCATGCCCCACTACAAAAATTAACCAATTCCTGAACCACAGATAAATAATGACATGCCAGTTCACATTTGAGAAACCATGGAAAATCATTCAGGAGCCTGCTTCTAATATGAGGCGATACAGGGCCGATACTTGTTCAAGCACAAAAGAGGCCAAGTCAACTCTACAAACAAGGAAAGGATTAGACACCCACCAAAGAAACATGGTTGTACCGATCATGCCAGATGCAACCCATTCCGAGATGACCCCATGAATGCGATGAAAAGACAATTGCCCTAAAAGCCCTGACCCTAAGAAAAGGAGAGGGAGTAAGCGACTTCACCATAGGCTACACAAAACTCGAAAATCACACAAATTATGGAGAAAGAAGCTGGAAAACCGATCCAGCTCCCATTCCCCCCACCACTTCCCAGAAAGGCATGGGGGAGGGGAGGGATTTGTTGAATTGCAAAAGGGCTGGCATGCAAACCACAAGAAACCGCAGCCCTCCAAGAAGCAAGATCACGGCACTGACCAGCAAAGGACGCCGGTTAGTCCTTTGCTGGTAGGTGCCGTGATCTCAAATTGATCTCGTGTATACAAATTGTAATCTGGCTCCACTACAGGCTTTCCTCAACCAAAAGCTGTTAACACTCCAGCCCTACCTAACTGCCTCCAGGAACTAGACTGGGAACCATGAGTACAAAGAAAGTCTGAAATAGGCCAATAAGATGCCTAGGGATGTTCATACCAGAACAGCCTTTATCTGCCCAGCAGATTAACCAGCAGGGCAGGGAGTGCAGGCTCCCGCACAACTACAGTACTCGAGCAATCGTCGAGTGAGCCAGGTCCCCCCTCAAAACAGCAGAAGGTGGGACCGCAACCAGAGCAAAGCTGGAGGGAAAGAAACAGACGCAGTCCTAGAAACTAACACTAGGCCCAGTCAAGGCCGAACCTGACATGGAACCAACTGGGACTTCGATTAAGGCACCAGTAAACCCGAACCCGCCAAGCTGGGAAAGAACCAAAACTCCTGGACAGCAGACAGGCAGACTAGCAGGGAGCCCACACCAACCAGTCGTCGAGGCAGGCTGCCAGCCAGGAAGACACATCACGATACACATCGGAATCACGATACACACCTGATCAGTGCAAGAGAAGCCGAACTCAAACAAAACCGGAGCCAACAGAGATGTAAACTGGGTCTCGGAAGAGGTCCACACCTAGGACCTAGGTCCACACAATATCAGATAGACAGTATGGTTTTCGATCTGGAAGATCCTGTGTATCGAATTTACTCAGTTTCTATGATCGAGCAACAGAGATATTACAGGAAAGAGATATTTGGGTTGACTGCATCTATCTGGACCTAAAAAAGGCTTTCAACAGAGTTCCACATAAGAGGTTGTTCTGGAAACTGGAAAATATTGGAGGAGTGACAGGTACACTTCTAACATGGATGAAAAATTTTCTGACTGATAGAAAAATGAGGGCTGTGATCAGAGGCAATGTATCGGACTGGAGAAATGTCACAAGTGGAGTACCACAGGGTTCAGTTCTTGCACCAGTGATGTTTATTGTCTACATAAATTATCTACCAGTTGGTATACAGAATTATATGAACATGTTTGCTGATGATGCTAAGATAATAGGAAGGATAAGAAACTTAGATGATTGTCATGCCCTTCAAGAAGACCTGGACAAAATAAGTACATGGAGCACCACTTGGCAAATAGAATTTAATGTTAATAAATGCCATGTTATGGAATGTGGAATAGGAGAACATAGACCCCACACAACCTATATATTATGTGAGAAATCTTTAAAGAATTCTGATAAAGAAAGAGATCTAGGGGTGGTTCTAGATAGAAAACTATCACCTGAAGACCACATAAAGAATATTGTGCGAGGAGCCTATGCCACGCTTTCTAACTTCAGAATTGCTTTTAAATACATGGATGGCGATATACTAAAGAAATTGTTCACGACTTTTGTTAGGCCAAAGCTAGAATATGCAGCAGTTGTGTGGTGCCCATATCTTAAGAAGCACATCAACAAACTGGAAAAGATGCAAAGACATGCTACAAAGTGGCTCCCAGAACTGAAGGGCAAGAGCTACGAGGAGAGGTTAGAGGCATTAAATATGCCAAAACTAGTAGACAGAAGAAAAAGAGGTGATATGATCACTACATACAAAATAGTAACAGGCATTGATAAAATCGATAGGGAAGATTTCTTGAGACCTGGAACATTAAGAACAAGAGGTCATAGATTTAAACTAGCTAAACACAGATGCCGAAGAAATATAAGAAAATTCACTTTCGCAAACAGAGTGGTAGACGGTTGGAACAAGTTAGGGGAGAAGGTGGTGGAGGCCAAGACCGTCAGTAGTTTCAAAGCATTATATGACAAAGAGTGCTGGGAAGACGGGACACCACGAGCGTAGCTCTCATCCTGTAACTACACTTAGGTAATTACACCAAGGAGAAGCCGAGAGGAAGAAACCTAAAAAAAAAAACTAATCCAAGGAACCCAAGGGCTCCCTGAAACAAACCTGGGGGAGGGGGGGAAAGAGCCCTACCTGCCGCATTTGACGGCGGAGAAGACATACGTGTGTGTATTAAAACTGTTTCATTTTGGGATAAAATGAGCCCCACATTGAAAACGGTTGTAATACGGACAGGATAACGAGTGCCGGAGGCTAGGGAGCCAGACGAGCAGATAGGCTCCAAGGGAGAAGTGAACCTGAATGTTGCATAACATGAAAGGAGCTATATCATACATAGTTAACCTCAGGTGGTGTGGGGGCAGACTCCAAACCGAAAGCGAGTCAGTATATTAACAGTTATTAACTAAAGAATAAAAACCCTTTAGCATTATTTTATATCAACCTTATGACTCAAGTTCTGCAACTCTCTAATTGCTTCCAGCCTCTTCTCGCAGGCATTTTTCAGTTTCTCACAAACAATCTGACTTAAAAAATATTGTAATCCCTCTTTCCTTCATAAATAAATACAGACATGAAGATCAGAAGTATAGTATAAACTATAAAACAAGTTAATTACAACTGACAAACTAACACTTACAGAATCAGATTTTCTAGATCGTTGCGATGACGATACTTCTTCTTTACGAGTGATAACAGAGGCTGGAGGAGGTGGGGGAGCAGACTCAGGGGGTGGCGGAGGAGGAGCAACAATTGCAGAACTTGGTGGCGGTAGTGGTGGGGCAGGCTGTACACTGGTAGACGATGAAGCAGGTGGTGGTGGCGGTACAGCATTGGGCGGAGTAGTAGAATCAGGGGAGTGACCAGAAGATTGTTTAGGGGTAGGTGTTGGGGGTAATGGTGGAGGTCCACCATCAGTATTGCTGGTAAAATTAGTAGACGATGCGTCAAGGTTAAAAGAGCTGGCTGACGACGACGATGGAGCAGACCGTTTGGGCAAGTACGATCTTGCTGTTGTTACCTGAAGAAACTTGTCAACAAATGATTTTGTGTCTGAAAAAAAAATTGAATAAAACTCATATGGTTATTGATGTATTATAAAGGTGCCATAATTGCATGTAACAAAATTAATTTATATATCAAGTTTCATATAAATAAATAAATACATACATACATACACATGCAACTCGTTCTCGCACTTGCTTGGTCAATATTTTGCTTATGAATAAGTACATATGTGATATATACTAATTTATTGTGAATATTTGAAATTTACCTGAAAAGCTGAATAGAAAACCACGACCTAACCTAACCTCCTTAGTATGTTAAGATACTATTAGTACTTAACCTATACCTATATTGATATTACAGTTTTATAAAAATAATAAAACAAAACTAAAATATTTAAATAAATTGTAAAGTAACTCAGGATATTGTCAAATTTTGTATAAAACTTCTATTGTTTAATAAAACTGGGAGGAAGAGTTAGTGCCTTGAAAAAAACTAGTACTTGGAATATACCACATACAGTATGTACTTACTCATAAGCCAAATATTGACTATAAGCATAAGTCATATGTGCTGTCTTGTGCGAGAGCGGATTGATACATTTATTTTGTGTCTTATTGAAAAAATATTGAGCAAAGTTGCTAGCCTCCAAACACTAAGTTAGCAGAGTTCATAATAAACTAAAACAAATCAAGGGTTGAATGTAATGAAATGCCATTTTCTGTTGTCTCCAGTAACTCCTCAAGCTTAAACACTGGTACCACTAGGCCATAGTTAATCCCACCATGCCTCCGAGCCTTGTCATTACCTATCGGAAGACAAGACCAAAATCTAATTGGCCCTATGAGGTACAGAGCTGGAGATCAGACATCAACCCAAAACTAAGAAAATTAAATGAAATGCCTCATTCTGGTGGGCCCCCAGAAGCTCTAGCTACCTGGATAGTCCTACTCATATGCCATACCATCCTTGTCAGTCATAAATGCCAACCAAACACCAGAGAATTTGGCCCACTATCTAAATCATTCTAACCAAGAGGAAATGCCACCACAAAGGTAGAGTGCACCATAACACGGGCCTCAGGCCAGGCTCGGGAAGTAGAACTCCCAAAATTCTCTCTAGGTATGCTCCGGGTATATAATGGCAAAGCCAATAGAAATAAATTTGAAAACTAGGGACACGATAATTAGGTTGTTAACTCCTCTTGTTACACACAATGATCCACCAAAAGGAATAGGGAGTGATTTGTAATAAAATGGTTTCCTGATGATGTCAAACTACTAGAGGAGATAGGAAACTTAAATGACTGTCATGCCCTTCAAGATGACCAGGACAAAATAAATGTATGAAGCAACATTTGGCTGATGGAATTTAATGTGAATAAATGCCATGTTATGGACTGTGGAATTTAATATATGCTACACACAACATACAAATTATGTGAAAAAGCTTTAAAGAACTATGATAAACAGACAATGAGTCACAATAACATGGCAAAAGATATGATGACCAACCCACAGATCAGAAGATGGAGACAACAATGTTTTGGTCCATCCAGGACCTGGACCATTTTCAAGTCATGTGATGACTTGATAATGACATCACAGATTGATAATGGACCAGGACGGACCACAACGTTGTCGTTTCTCCATCTTCTGATGTGTGGTTTGGTCATCAACTCAAAGAAAGATCTAGGGGTGGTCCAGGATAGAAAACTGTCACCTCAAGACCACACAAGGAAAATTGTGCAAGGCATCTACACTGTGCTCTCCAACTTCAGTATCATTTAAATACATGAATGACAAAATATTGAAGAAAATTGTTCATGATATTTGCGAGACCAAACTTGGAATATGCAGCAGTTGCATGGTGCCCATATCTCAAGAAGCACATCGATAAACTAGAAAAAAAATGCAATTAAATGGCTTCCAGAACTGAAAAACAAGAGTTATGAGGAGAGGCTAGGGGCATTAAATATATAAAATATTAAATAAATAGCCCCAAAGAGGAGATGGGCACGAACAGCGACTCACTAGAAGGCTCACCAGAAAGAGGCGTTCCATACTGGTGAATGTTGGCGTTCAAGAGTAGCTCCTCGGTGGCTCCTATAATTATCCCATCACGGAGAATAAAACAAAATGGGGCCTATTAGAGGCAGAAAGAGCAACAACAACCAGGAGTCCTCAAAGATGGAAAGGGCAGCACCAGGCATCTAAACTCAACAACATGAATGCCCAGTGCAGGCCCAGGAAATCCACAAGACACCACAAAGAACATTTCAATACACATCATGAAAGAAGATGGACAGAACTCCACATCGATGCACACCACAGGCCCGTTGGGAGTCCGCAGGGCATAGCAGCAGGACAATATGGCAGATGACTGAAGATAAAGAGGTACAAACACAAGGAGCCAAGGAAAAGCCAACGAACAAAGAAAACTAGAGAGAGACATGTAAGGAATAGTGGATCACTGCGACTAGATATGAAAAAAGAAAATGCCCAACTAGGCCAAAGACAAAAAAACTGAAGACAGAAAAAGGAAAGAATGAAAAGCCAGAAACTAAACCAGAAAGGCACCAGAGAAGCGAAAATCGGCAGAAGGTGAAAGAATGAAAGATAACACAAGAGACGATGCTGACAAAAATGTGACTACATTCACACTGTGTGACCATGACCAATACCTACTTGATGGGGTTCAGGGAGTTGTTCTATACCTTAAGCCTGGCCCGAGGCCAGGCTTGACTTGTGAGTTTGGTCCAACAGGCTGTTGCTTGGAGCGGCCCGCAGGCCCACATACCCACCACAGCCCGGTTGGTCCGGCATTTCTTTTAGAAAACAATCTAGTTTTCTCTTCACGATATCCACGGTTTTTCTCAATATTTCTTATACTCGACAGGAGGATGTTGAACAACCGTGGACCTCTGATGTTTATACAGTGTTCTCTGATTGTGCCTATGGCACCCCTGCTCTTCACTGGTTCTATTCTGCATTTTCTTCCATATCGTTCACTCCAGCATGTTGTTATTTTACTGTGTAGATCTGGGCCCCTGGCCCTCCAGTATTTTCCACGTGTATATTATTTGATCTCTCTCTCGTCTCCTTTCTAGTGAGTACATTTGGAGAGCTTTGAGACGATCCCAACTATTGTTGGGATTGTCAGGGTTGTGGTCTGGGGAACTCCAGTGTTTTCTATTAATTTGGGAGGGATAAACATGCACTACTACAGTGAAAAGGTGTATACAAAAGGTGTATTTTTTTTTTTGAAAGAAAGTGTTGCAATGCATTGTAGAGTTACTATTGGAACAAAGTATGGCGAATGACCTGACCACCAACTGCGACCTCACTGGCAAGGCAAGAGAATGCACCACCCCACCACCTGCCCCAACATAAAGACTGACCAGGAGCTACCACAACGCTTATCAGTGTCGTGGGAGGGTGGGTCGTTATGTAATTAGTGCAAGACATACTTAGCTGGTGTACCTGCTGTGTTGCTGGAGTGCCAGAGACAGCTAGGAGGGATGAATAGGATAGATATGGAGCAGTCAAAGGATATCAACCTTACCACATGGAAGAAATTTATGGCATGAGAGGAACACATGAATGAGGAGCAAGGGAAGGTCATTACCATAGTAGACCTTCGGAACAGCATGGATGAACTAGTGAGGGCCAATGTAAAAATGCACAAAGAGTTGAAAGAGGAGAAAAGGACAAGGGGGAGTAGAAATACAGGCACTTAAAGAAGATGTAGCTTCCTTGGGAAGGGAGCTTCAAGAATTACAAGAGATGGTAAACAAAAAAGATGAGGTTATTAAAAGCCCAAAGGCAAAACTTGATAGGAGTGGCAAACTCTGCATTGCAACCTTGAACCAAGTATAAGAACTAAATAAAATTCCTTTTGGGCAATCTACCAGCAACACTAGATTTGGCATTTCCCAAATTGAAGCAGATTTTCAAAAAAAATAGAGTATGAGATGCCTCTAAGAGCTAGCAACTGCTGCATTGTCATGCTTGAATACATAGTGGAGCTGAAGGAATTGGTTACACAATGAAACCCATTGAAGAAGAAATTACAGACATGGGGGACTACAACAAAATGAAAGACTTTCTGCAGGAAATCCAATAAAAGAAGGGAAATTGAAGGGAAGCCAGCAAACAATATGATAGAATTCACTACTCGGAAATGTGCCGATGCAATGGAACAATTCATACCACTCAAGATTGAGGTGCATGAAAAAAGTCAAATAATTTGGAAAAAAGGCACATGTAATCCAAATATTCAAAAAGGGGGATAAAAAGGAGGCACTAAATTACATACCAGTGTCATTGAAAAGTATTTCTTGTTAAGTGGTGGAGAAAGTAATCAGGTCAAGAATGGTGAAGCACCTTGAAAGGATCGACTTTGTAACAAAAAACCAGCGTTGAATGTAATGGAACGCCATTTTCAGGGAAGCCCAGGAGGCTCCCTTAAGCTATCAAATTGACATGTGCCATATTAGTTTGGTGCCATCTGTCCTTGGAGTTCGAGTGCTTACCGGAGACCAGCACCAGAACCTGGTTCCCTCAGAGAGGGGCAGAGAGCAATGGCCGGTATGAGCCCTCTACAGTTAGAGTTTGTCATGTCTTCCATCGACCGGGAATACCACCAGAAAAGTAAGCGAAACAATACAAACCTCTAACTGGTTCAAATTTTAACCTATGTCCAAACTGAGCCAAAGAACTTCCCCCAAAAGAAAACAGTGAAACAAGTAAATCATCATCCCACTAGCACACCCACTTAGGCAAGCTGGGGGAAACCACCCCTAGAATGATTTGTAGAATAATGAAAACTGCAAACCGAAGGCGGAGAGTCAGGAGCCTCTAGGGTTCACCCAGAAAATGGTGTTTCATTACATTCAACGCTGGTTTTCTGTGGGGAGCCCTGTCGGCACCCTGAAGCTAATTACCCACAGGTAAGTAAATAACAGGGACTTACCCCGGGAGGTGGCAGCACCGCAGGTCTCATGGCGAAGACGAGACACCTGGCTGCGACAGATACCTCAAGGAAAGAAGGCCACAGAGGGTCCAGAGCGTTGACAAGATATCTGGTGGCCAGGATCCTGTTTGATTTCCAAAACCCTCGCTTCCGAATGTCGACCAAAGACAGTACCAAAGATGGCAGCAAGAGCTGCATACTTCCTCACATCATGAGTACGAGGGGTAGACCTCAGGCTGGCTAGATTTAATAACCCTGAGGACAACCTGAGAGGCAAGCCCTGGAACAGGGAACCAGGGATATCAGGTCTACCCAGAGCATGTCTACTGTCGCTAAACCAGTAGCGTATAGCTAGCAATGTAAAGCCGCAACCGGACACAAAACATGATGCACCCCCGATCAAACCAACCAACGGACTCCTCTGGAAACCAGCCATCTCGTTCTTCGCCAGAAAAGAAGAAGTCTGCAAACGAACAAAGTGACCCCCAAGGACCAAAAGAGCAGAAACCCCTGCACCAGAGAAGAGTATGAAGCTTCCCAACCCAACCACCAGAGGCTAAAAGCCAACAAGAACAAGGCCTTTAGAAAACAAACCCGGACTGAAGGGGCCACTACAAACAGAGAAGAGAGAAATGAGAGTACCCAGTCCAAAGACCAAGAAGGCTTGGGCGACGCATGAGCAGGCCACAGGTGAAAAAACGCACGAGAGAGCTTGCAGAACGGAGCTGACGTGAAGCTCCAGGAAGCTGAAGGGGTTCTCTACAGAAAAGCACAAAAACAATTAAATTCTTCACATAGAATTCAAGCGCAGTCGTCACTGGGGTTGGACACTGGTAAACTGAGGCGTGCCTCACTGCAACACCACGCACTCGGTGGACCCGTTCGTGTATAAACAAACTCAAAGTACCGAGGCAAACCTTTAGTACAGTCAATTTTTTTTTTAATTGAGCTCAAATACCGAAAAATCTGAAAACAGGCATTCGAAAACTGAGGTTCCACAGTATTTGGGTAATTACAGACTTGAGAACCCAAACTTGGAAAAATTTGCAATTTTTTTTTTTTTTTTTTTTTTTTTTTTTTTTGAGATATACACAATTGTTACATTCTTGTACAGCCACTAGTACGCGTAGCGTTTCGGGCAAGTCCTTAATCCTATGGTCCCTGGAGTACGATCCCCTGCCGCGAAGAATCGTTTTTTCATCCAAGTACACATTTTACTGTTGCGTTAAACAGAGGCTACAGTTAAGGAATTGCGCCCAGTATATCCTCCCCGGATAGGATACGAACCCATGAGACATAGCACTCGCGGAACGCCAGGCGAGTGTCTTACCACTACACCACGGAGACTGCTTGACTTTAATAGGTTGCTATTGAAGTCAATGCAAATTTTTCCAAAGCAGCATTATTATTGCTGTTCATTTAATTTCACTAAAGCATCAAAATTTTGATGCTGTGATCAATACAATCAAAACTTCGGTGAATTAAAACTGCAATGCATTAAATGAGAGGACAGGATTGGATATACTGTACAGTACAGTACTGTGAACCTTGAAAAGCAGTAGAATAAACATATTCAGAAAGAGACTTTCTATCGGAAGCCCAAGTTTTATTTTTTTAAATTTTATTTATTTAAAATTAATTATTTGAGGGATAAAAACAGTGTGAAAATAATGAATATTGTCATGTAGTATGGCACAGAATTTTACAGATATACACAGCCATTTTTATATTATGAAGAATACTAATACTAAGATCTGATAATTAATGAACATTTATCACTCTAATAAACCAATACTTACTTGCTTGAAGGAAAACGTCAAGTTGCTCAATCATACTAGCCTTCAGTTCAGATACAGGACGGTCTTTGCGGACCAGAGCAAGACAATATTTAGCTAATGCCTCGGGGTCAGCATCACACCTGAGGAGAAGGTTTTAAGTAAAATCATTGCTACTGAAAGATCAATAAATATATTAAGGACACTGAATAAAAAAACATGAGCAAAGTAACATAAGGGTAATGTTGCCTATGCTACTTACAATATGCTTAATAACATGTTGGATCTATGGCATAAATTAAGACAGGAGTTTTATCTGTATAATTCAGTTGATGCCACACAAATCGAGATATTTGCCAAAATAAGTTCTTGGCTAATCTTTTGGCCACATGCAAGATATCCACCTCAGCACCACTAATAGGACAAACAATTATCAGGTCTATCACACCTTTCTAAAGTAGTTTCACCAGTAAACCTTACCTTGAGGTGGTACTGAAAATCACTGTCTCTGCAGTCCAGTCTCTAACTAGGCACGTGGTTGGTAGTCTGGTCAGCCAGGCTGTTAGATTCCAGCATTTACAGCCTAATATGGTACAGTATATGTATTACAGCCAAGTTGATTAGTAATCTTTTGGGTGAGTTTATCATGTTCTCTTTTGAGTAATGAGAGGTCAGCTAGTTATGCACCTAATGTATATAGGTAATTTTGAAAAGACTTCATCCCAAAATGTTGATACTACTGTTGTTTCTTAGCATACCCATTACACCTCTAATTTTCAAAAAGGACTATTTTAACACTTTTTGTAGTGTCTCCTGCTCTCTTAAGTGGTTATTTCTGTGTACAGATTTGGGACCATTCCTTCCACTATTTTCAAATGTAAATTCTTATTTATCTCTCGCCTGTGCTATAAAGAGAACAGCTTCAGAAATTTTAAGTGGCCCCAATCATTTAAATGTTTAACAATGAATTCAGGCCATGAAAGTTATCTGCATATCCTCCAACTTTGAATAAGGTTGTTAGTGATCAGAAACTAGACCGCAGGGACACTGATCCCCGGAACCAACAATTAGAAATGCAGGTGGGGCCCAAATTGACCTGGAAAATGGGCAGAACCAGACAAGCAAGTACAGTACCCAAAGCAAAACACTGTCCAGTGGGAATACCACAGAGGCCACATTCAGGCTCCCGCCCGATTATTCAATCAACTAGCGAGTCACCCAGGCCCCATCCAACACCTGATGGCTACAAAGCTGCAGGCAGAGCAAGACCACCAGAGGCAGGGACAGAGAAGACAACCTAGTGTCCCAAACTTGGTCCAGCCACGTCTGAACCTGGCAAGCTGGGAAAAAAACACCATCACTGGCATGCGGACTGACTGGAGACTCCCACCCACCAGTCATCGAGGTAAGCCAACTCAAGAACCCCAGAGATGTAGCTAGGCCACAATGACCCATGCCAACCTGGTAAACACATGGGGACTCAGATTCAAGCTAAAGGGGAAGAACCCTGACTCAGTAAGTATAACATCTGACAGTGAAAACTAGCCAGTACCTGAACCTGGTACATTTACCAGTACCTTTGAAACTACTATCGGTTTTGGCCTCCACCACCACCTCAGTTTGTTCCAACCGTCTACCACTCGGTTTGTAAAAGAAAACTTTCTAATATTTTTTGGAACCTTTGTTTCCTTAGCCTGAATCTGTGTCCGCTTGTTCTTTAAATTGACGGTTTCAGGAATTCCTCTGTCAATTTGGTCCATTCCTGTTGTTATTTTGCAAGTGGTGATCACATCACATTTTTTCTTCTATCTTCAAATTTTGGCATCTCTAATGCCTCTAGCCTCTCCTCATAACTTCTGTTTTCAGTTCCAGATGCCATTTTGTTGTATGCATTTGCACATTTTCCAGTTTATCGATGAGCTTCTTGAGATTTGGGCACCCTACAACTGTTGCATATTCCAATTTTGGTCTCACAAGTCATGAAGTTTTTTTAGTATTTCACAATCCATGTAGTTAAAAGCAAGTCTGAAGTTGGAAAGTGATGCATATGCTCCTCTCTCAATGTTCTTTATGTGTTCCTCTGTGTGGCTCACTACCCAAAACCTCCTCTAGGTCTCGTTCTTAATACTTAGAGTTATGTAATTCCTTTCCACATAATTTATATGTGGAAAGTTGCAACTAAAGACCAATGCAACTATATATACAAGTTGCATTCATCTATTTTCTCCGAGTCTACATTCCATAACATGACATTTATTCACATTGAATTCCATTTGCCACCTGGTATTTCAAAGCACTTATTTTACCTAGGTCAATTTGAGGAGCAAGACAATCATCTACATCTCCTAACTTCCCTAATATCTTGGCATCACCAGCAAACATGTTAAGGAGAACTGGGGCACCTGGGTGAAAGAAACTCTACCCATTTGTTTCCGCCTCCACTGGGGATCAAACCCGGAACCTCAGGACTACGAATCTCGAGCGCTGTCCACTCGGCTGTCAGGCCCCTTGACAGCCCCCCCCCCCCCCCACCCCCCTCCTCACCATCTTCTATACGCCAACAAGTCATCAGTAAAGATAAGCAATAACTTGTACATACTTTAGTACTAAAGATTTGGGTGAATTAGGCATAAAATTTACTTTGAAGTAAATATTTTTGGGAGTGTGGAACGGATTAATTCAATTTACATCATTTCTTATGGGAAAATTTGCTTCAATTTGCGAATTTTTGGGTTACGAACCGTCTCTGGGAATGGATTAAATTTGTAAGCTTATGCCACTGTGTAACAAACTCTGACTTCAGACAACACACAGCACCTCTGTTATAATCCCTAAACATGCTAAACATACACTCACTCCACTTACTTTCTTGTGCTATTTGCACTTACATAAATAACCTTGGCATAATTGCAAGCAGACTTCTCATGGAGTTTGAAAGAAAACTTGATAAGCACCTCCAAAACACCTGATCAACTGGGCTGTGATTCATATGTCAGACTGTGATTAGTAGCACCTAATGGGCCTAGTTGACCAGACCACCAACCAGGAGGCCTGGTCAGAGGCTGAACAGCAGGGGCATTGATTCCCGGAACCAGCATAAAGGTAGACAATGGGTAAAAGGTGAGGACTGTAGAAAATAGTATTCCATTTGGTAGGGATAGGCATTCTCTAGTCATGGGAACATCTATAGTACCCTTAAGTAAACACTTCTAAAGTGGGTGCTCACCAAATCACCATTTGTAGGTCTAAAAGATTTTGAGACTGAATTGAGGATTGATAGCTCATTTGTGAATGGCCATGATTGGATCTTACTAGTTAGGGGCAGAGCTTGTATTTTCAGCTGAAAAATCTTGGAATGTAGAAGTCAGTGTTGGCTAGGCCTACAGCTCATAGAACTAGGATTGGAAAGATGCGTGTGAATTAGCAAGATGTGTTTCATGAAGTGTTCAATAAGTACAATAAGTAAGTTCCCTATTCTTTTCCTGTTAATACTTTAACATTCCGACCCATTGGCACATTCCTAATCATAAACGTTCCAGCCACCTTAGGGTCCCTGTACAGTGACAATATGTTCATACTCTCAAGGTTTTCTACCTTAATTTTTGGGTAATTACTATAAATTTTAAGTCAAAATGTTTGAAAATGTATGCACAAGAGAATGCAGTAGAAGCAAAATACAATGTGATTTGATAATAGAATTTGCATGACTGTGCTGAATATACAAATTTTTAAAACTTCTCAATATTCCTCATATTTCTTAATATTTTTCATAAATTTTTGAACATAATAAATAGAAATTTTGGATGATGGCACTATAGCTGGCCCCCTAGACCCCCTCTTGGAAGACATCAGACAAATAAAGAAGAAGTAAACCTGGGTCTCTTCCTAAACCCTTCCAAATGTGAAGTTGTCTCCTCAAACTCAAAACATCATAGCTAGAATTAGATCTGTCTTGCCCAGAGTTCATGTCATTAGGCCTGGGAGCAGCACTCTCACTGGAGCCCCCCCTCGGGTCAAAGGCCATTGACGAGATCCTCGGTAAGAAGGATGGAAGACGGGATGTCAACTCTTACTTCCTCTAAGTCCAGCTGTATAGTTGTTTATATTTTGGGCAAGAGAATTGCTATACAGGATGTGAAACTTGTATTTCTGGCTGTGATGTTTTGTGTTGCTGCATTACTAGGTACAGCAGGGCGGCGCACCCACGGGTGGCGCACCATTGCATCACTATGGTTTTGTTGTCATTCACTTATTACAAATGGCTGACAGGTGAACGAGTTTAAAATTCTGTTCATTTTAAAGCTTAAAGAGCATTTTTTATTTAGATAATGAATGTTTCTTAAAAGTAACACCGTCATTAAATTATGTATGACATATCAGGAGTGAATTATGTATGCTGGGTAAGGTGGCAAGATGATGTGATCTTCCTTCATAACTGCCGACGTATATCGTAAGCAATTTTTCATAAGTTCGTGATAACTGCTTGTTTTCAATATTTTATTTTTAATACTGCAATTTACTGTAATAATGTGGCTTGTTTTCCATATTTTATTATTAGCAATGATTTTTGTGCCTAGCGAACTTACCCAGTATGCTCGTCCAGGTCCCTTTCCTATGGCACTTGATTTCACTTCCGTAATACGGCTACATTAGACACAGCAATTTTTTTTTAAACATTTAAAAATATAAAAAAAATGCATCTTATATGCCGGAAAATACAGTAGATACTGTACTTTAATTACTCAATATAGTATGGTAATTAAAAATGGTTCAAATCATTCATGTATCTATAGGGTGTTTAAATTGTTCTTACTGGCTCCAGTTTTTTATTGCAGTCTAAAGCAAATAAATTTGGCCTATGAACTGAGCTCTTAGAAAACTTTATATTTTAGCCTTAAATTATATTACTTTTAATAGTAGTTCCAATTATAATGACAATATATTTAGACAAAAATACATACAGTACTGTACATACATAGGATAAAAGAACGGTGGAAGATTCTTAGGTTAGAGAAGTTATCTTGAGGTTATCTTGAGTACATGCCTAAGTACAGTAAGTACATGCCTAAAGCCACTAATACGCAAAGCGTTTCGGGCAAACTGGGGAACCATATAACAGCAAGTTTGTTTCATTCATTAATAATAAATTTCATCTTGTTTCCTTTGGCTAGCCCCAGTTTTGTCCATGTGAATAGCAGGGGGGGGTGGGGAACATTAGTCACTCGCAGGCTATATTTTTATGAACAATGATTTCATGAAGCCTAACATGCGTTATGCACAGTACAGTATATTCATATATAAAAAACCAAAACTTACAAATTAAGCATTTCATTAATTTAAATCACATGCAAAGGTTATACTGGGAAATATGCGAGATATGATATAATAAGGGACTGCTGGTACCAACCCTCCGGTAAATACAATACAAATCCCATCACATATGACAGCTCACCAACACATTAAAACCTATATAACCTAACCCATTCTAACCTATCCAATGAAGCTTAACACCCTAACTTAGACTAATACAGTCTAATTTAATAATGTAAAACTTCCTACAACTGGAAAGTGCTGTTTGTTGTACCATCTCGTACATGATTAAACCACACTCTAATGAAAGTTCTCTAAAAAGTTTTGGTTTTTTATATATGAATATACTGTACTGTGCATAATGCATGTTAGCCTTCCGTTGTTCAGTAATGGGTCACGATCTGAAGTTTGAGGAAGACTGTCCCATTATGTGTGTGTGTTATACCAAGGCAAGTAATGAGAAGCTAACGAAGAGCGTTGTACATGGTACTTACAGTGGCGCCAGATAGCTTGTCAGCCACTGCTTCAGCAGGTCTGGGCTCTCGATAATCATTATTGCCAGACGTGCCGTTGGAGGCGGTGGTGCCGTTGGAGTCAGTGGTGCCGTTGGAGGCGGTGGTGCCGTTGGAGGCGGTGGTGCCGTTGGAGGCGGTGGTGCCGCAGTGGTGCTGGAGGAGGCGGTCGTGCCGCAGTGGTGCTGGAGGAGGCGGTCGTGCCGCAGTGGTGCCGTTGGAGGCAGTGGTGCCGTAGGAGGCAGTGGTGCCGTTGGAGGCAGTGGTGCCGTTGGAGGCAGTGGTGCCGTTGGAGGCAGTGGTGCCGTTGGAGGCAGTGGTGCCGTTGGAGGCAGTGGTGCCGTAGGAGGCAGTGGTGCCGTAATAGCCGGGGGGGTTATCCCGTCGTCAAACTGTGGGAGCCGCCGTCACCGGGCCACATCAGCGTAACTCACAACTAGACCACCCGACTCATCTTCACCGTACAAGTCTTTCCCACCACAAAATATACGAGGCGCTAGTATGAGAGTTAGTATATGTGAGGGACTGTTGATATGAGCGAGGGTTCCAGGGTAGCAGCAGCAGGAGCGGGCCGCGCCGTGTAAACATTCCCGGGAGGCAGCGGGGCCTCAACACTCACAAGTCTCCTCACTACACCAGCCTCGCGCGCGCTCCTCACCCTCCTCCTCACCGTCCTCCTCTCATACTCACTACCCAATTTGGCATATAACAACTTGATATATCAACGTCGGGAGGCTGGTCAGCACAATTTTCAATGAAACTTTCTCGAGGGAAAGTAGCTGACGACAACAGATGACTTAGTCACGTGACCTGGACAAGTGAAGGGGGCGGTGCGCTCCTCATTCTGATATATTAACCGTACATATTTTTATAATATAAATACAAAAGGGAGAATAACTATTTATTTAAAAATTGTCTCAAAATGCTATACTCAATTTTCATTCAATTATTTCACAAATGGTAATCCCAAAATGACAGAAATGGTTGGGCACGTTTCCTCTCATCTATTGCCTCTATTCACCTCACAATAAAATATGCCCAACTGTAGCACACAAACATGTTTTGCTGAATATTTTGTAAACTCCCAGAATGGGACACAGGCAGCCTTTATTGACCTAAAGTCAGCTTTGGATGTAGCGAATGGCGAAATAATATTATAGCAGCTAGCTTACTGAATTTGGAATCAAGGGTTATCTTCTGAGTTGAATAAAGAGCTACTTATCCAACTGGCGTGCTAGTGTCCTACTTAAAGGAATTAAAAGTACAAGATGCCTTCGAACTAGGCACACCTCAAGGTGGTGTCCTTAAGCCCTATGCTCTTCAATATACTGTACTTATGCACAAACTTATCCATGACATACCTGTACAACCTACTGAAACTGTTATATGTTATGCTGATGATATTTGTTTTATGGCACACAGTAAACCAAGGTTACAAGGATTACTTGATGTATTCTCCAAGAAAGTAGTAGAATCTGGCCTCATAATCTGTTGATTAAACAAGGGTTCTTATTCCCCATTATCTTCATGTTAACTATACTATTAATGGAGTGCCCGTGGAGACTTGCGAGTCTTATAAATATCTTGGAGTCGAAGTTAATGATACAAATCTCATCAGCAACCTGTGCAAAATACTTGTTGAGCGTCTTAAACCTCTCAAAACTCTTGTGGGCAAAGGATTGATTGATTGATGAAGATTAAGCCACCCAAAAGGTGGCACGGGCATGAATAGCCCGTAAGTGGTGGCCCTTTTAAGCCATTACCAGTATCAAGAGCTGATACTGGAGATCTGTGGAGGTGCGAATGCACCCTGCATGACGGGAGATGTCTCCCTTATGAATGTGTTAAGATGAAGATGAAGCAACCCAAAAGGTGGCACGGGCATAAATAGCCCGTAAGTGGTGGCCATTTTAAGCCATTACCAGTATCAAGAGCTGATACTGGAGATCTGTGGAGGTGCGAATGCACCCTGCATGACGGGAGATGTCTCCCTTGTGAATGTGTTAAGATGAAGATGAAGCCACCCAAAAGGTGGCACGGGCATAAATAGCCCGTAAGTGGTGGCCATTTTAAGCCATTACCAGTATCAGGAGCTGATACTGGAGATCTGTGGAGGTGCGAATGCACCCTGCATGACGGGAGATGTCTCCCTTGTGAATGTGTTAAGATGAAGATGAAGCCACCCAAAAGGTGGCACAGGCATGAATAGCTCGTAAGTGGTGGCCCTTTTGAGCCATCACCAGTATCAATAGATGATACTGGAGATCTGTGGAGGTGCGACTGCACCCTGCGTGACGGGAAATGTCTCCCGTGGATGAGTAGATTTGATGATTGATGAAGATTAAGTCACCCAAGAGGTGGCACGGGCATGAATAGCCCGTAAGTGGTGGCCCTTTCGAGCCATTACCAGTATCAAAAGATGATACTGGAGATCTGTGGAGGCGCAACTGCACCCTGCGTGACGGGAGATGTCTCCCGGACCAAGTGTGGCATGGTGGGGCAAAGGATTTGACATTAACATAATATATACTCGTAGTTTTTATACGACCTGTTGTTGATTATTATGCCTTGCATCTTCTTAACTTTTCCCCTAAACAATTACAAGGCCTAGATGTACAGTAGTACAGAAAGATGTCATGTGCATCATCCTGGGTTCAAGTTCAAGTATGTTTATTGAGACAAGAAAAAAAATGCATCTCAAAGGGATAGAGTAGCTTAGGCTATGTCTATGTCTAAATGTTTATTCGGGTAAAGTACATACATACAAGATGTTTTACAAAAATTGATAGATTTATAGCTAGTACATACAATGCCTAAAGCCACTATTACGCAAAGCGTTTCAGGCAGGAAAAACATTAAAGACTAAAACTTAATACTAATTGAGATTAAAGTATAAAATGAATTGAGAACATTTGTATCCTAATCTTAATCTCATGTAAATTGAATCCTTCCAAGTAGACTTTTCTCTACCATAGGTGAAGGAGGAATTTGTATTTATTATTGAATAATTCTTAAGTGTGTTACTACTGTCCACTATTGCCATTCTCTTTACCATTTCTTCATTCATGTGGATTCATGTGGATCTTTACCATTTCTTCACCCTCTTGGATTAACTTGATTCTTGTTTTTATTTGTTTCAAGGTTATCTGACATACAACATCAACAAGAGTTTTTTCCATGGCTCTCTTCGTTATCTCGTCAACTACCTCATTCAACAGTATTCCCACATGTGAAGGGATCCACATGAATCTTACTTTATACCTAGTTTTATCAAATTTCTTAACATTCTCTCTACACTATCACAATATTCTGGTAAACTGGGCGTCTGCTATTTAAAGACTCTAACGCTCCTCTACTGTCAATAAAGAAGCAGGCATTTTTACCACATTTGACTACTTCCTGTAAATTGAAATTGAAATTGAAATAAGTTTATTGAGGTAAAATACACACAAAGGGATGAGGTAGCTCAAGCTATTCTCACCCCATTCAGTACAACGTGTTAATATATACATAGACACACATCACAAATAAACACATTACCAAACATTCTGAGAGGTAAAAATATACATTTCCTCCCTCACAAGTAGTATGGTATCAGACGTACACACAAATACTTTTATGACCTAGGTATACTGTATAGACAATTTGCAAGACACCTGCAGATAATTCAACAAAATATTACAATCTTGGTGCAAAATTCTTATATCTCTCAAGAATATCATCAACCTTTCCGTTGTGACACATCCAGGCTATTTGTTCAGGAACAGTCCTTATCTCAGTGTTTCTATATACATTAATCAACGGACAATCAAGAATATAATGGGCAAGGGTGTGAGACCTTAACATACCACATAGTTTACACTTCGTGTCATTACCATGAACATCTATCCCATATTCCCAGTAATATTTGTACCCAAGCCTGAGCCGCATGTACACAGAGTCACTCCAAGCATTTCTCCTTTTACCATAAGTGAAATGGGTGTTTTGACTCACATACATGTAGTGTTGCATGGTTTGACTTCTCTCATACATTATCTCTCTCCTCTCCACTCCCGCCTGTGCCTGAATATTTCTGATTTTGCTTCTTATTTGTCTCATTGTGAATTCACATTCAATGTCAACTTGTGGTTTTGATGTGGCACGTTTGGCCAAGTCATCCGCCACCTCGTTGAGCACTATTCCAACATGAGACGGAATCCACATGAATTTCACACTATAACCTTTCAGCTGTATCTCAGTTATTCTTCTCTTACAGTCCTCCACTATAGACATGAAGACTGGGTTTCGACTGTTTAAGGACTCCAGTGCTCCTCGGCTATCGACAAATACAAAAACATTTTTGTCGTCATGACGTACTTCCTCCAAACACGCCAGAATGGCCTGCAGTTCAGCTTGTGTGGATGATATATAATTACTAAGCCGGAGTTCAATTATCCTGTCCACAGAATACTTCCTGTAATCCTCCTAATACACCTTGAAGAGACATTGTCAGTTAAGCGGCGTCCAATAACTATCTACAGTGCCGATGTCAATGGACTCCCTGATCAAGACTCCACATCCTGCCTTTCCATCCCTAGCTACTAACTCATCACAGTATACATGTAGAGTGTTTTATGTAGGTAATTTTCTAATTATACAATCATATGTTGCCCTCAGCTCTCCTATCTTATACATACTTTTTTTTCTTTTGCAAGGGAATAATTATTACATCTACATTACAATCCTCCCATAGTGGCGTGAATTGTCTCTTAGGCAGATCAATACATTCTGTAATAACATCATATTTTATAACATTAGAGCATAAGGTACTTATATATGCTCTCCTCTTTATCATACACACACGCCGAGTGTGTGCCAATGTATTACCCTGAAACGTTATCCTAATGTACCTAGTAATCCTTGTTTCATTATTATGTATTTATTATTGTGTATTATTCTAATCTGCTTTTGTGTCAAAATTTCTTGCAATGTACCTGTAAACATTTTTTGTCAATTTTACTGTTAAATTATCTAAAAATTATGTTAGTTTAAGGACTTGCCCGAAACGCTATGTGTGCTAGTGGCTTTACAATAATGTAAATTCAACTTAATTTCTATGTTCTTTGTTAACCCTCATTGTACCTTCTTGTAAATAAATAAATAAATAAATAAATAAATAAATAAATAATAAATACATTGTTCATCACTTCCCTCATTTTGAACCGAGAGGATTAATTCATTAGCTCCCCACCTCTCATTAATCTAATGGCAGAGGCACATTTATCTCTGAAATTCTATCCCAATACTCTTCAGATTCAATTCCATCCTCATTATCTCAATCATAGCATTTCTTGGGCATCTTAAGATAATTCTTATGGCTTCATTTTGTACCTTCTCCAACTTGCCCATCCTACCTTTACCAAAACAAGAAATGACAGGTGCAGCATAATAATTAAGGGATCTTACGGTACTCAAGTATATCATTTGTAGCGCCAAATTCCTTGGCGTTCTCAATGACCACAAGCTGAATTTCCAGGGACACATTCTAAATATATAAAAAAAAGTTTCAAAAACTGTTGGCATTCTTTCTAAGATCAGATATTATGTACCTCGCCCTGCCCTGGTGACACTCTATTACTCTCTCATCTATCCTTATCTCAACTATGGTATTTGTGCTTGGGGTGGCTTAATCTTCATCTTAACACATTAACAAGGGAGACCATACAGTCTCCGTGGTGTAGTGGTAAGACACTCGCCTGGCGTTCCGCGAGCGCTATGTCATGGGTTCGTATCCTGGCCGGGGAGGATTTACTGGGCGCAATTCCTTAACTGTAGCCTCTGTTTAACGCAACAGTAAAATGTGTACTTGGATGAAAAAACGATTCTTCGCGGCAGGGGATCGTATTCCAGGGACCATAGGATTAAGGACTTGCCCGAAACGCTACGCGTACTAGTGGCTCTACAAGAATGTAACAACTCTTGTATATATCTCAAAAAAAAAAAAAAAAAAAAAAAAAAAAAAAAAACTCCCATCACGCAGGGTGCATTTGCACCTCCACAGATCACCAGTATCAGCTCTTGAAACTGGTAATGGCTCAAAAGGGCCACCACTTACGGGCTATTCATGCCCGTGCCACCTTTTGGGTGGCTTAATCTTCATCAATCAATCAATCACTGATGTTCCCAGCTTTGGTTTTTAGTGAGTGTATGATGGACACATCATCTGTCGGGCTGACTGGTGAGAGGAGAAGAGAGTTTGGATAGCTGCCTGAGAGATATGTGTTTACTAGTTGTTTTTTTACGGGGGTTGAGCTTTGCTCTTTCGGCCCGCCTCTCAACTGTCAATCAACTGTTTACTAACTACTTTTTTTTTGTTTTTTTCCACACCACACACCCCCCCCCCCAGGAAGCAGCCCGTGCCAGCTGACTAACTCCCAGGTACCTATTTACTGCTAGGTAACAGGGGCATTCAGGGTGAAAGAAACTTTGCCCATTTGTTTCTGCCTCGTGCGGGAATCGAACCCGCGTCACGGAATTACGAATCCTGCGCGCTATCCACCAGGCTACGAGGCCCCTTGTGTCTGAGTCTGTGGGATTTTACTGGCAAGGTTAGCACCAACCGATGAAAAGAAGCTATTAAATTCATTCGCCATTTCTAAATCAGATGACAGTGTAAGGCCATCCTTAGTGTGTGTTATCTGGTTGTGGGAGTGTTGTTTAGTTCCTAGGATATTAGAGATGGTTTTCCATGTGCTTTTCATGTTGCCTTTTGCTTCTTTGAATCTAGTCTCATAATATGAAAGTTTAGCTTTTCTTATGATACTGGTAAGCACCGATGAGTACCTCTTAACTACTTCCTTTTGTAACTAGGCCAAACCTAAATTTCTTTTCATATTCGTGTTTTTTGTTGATTGATTTGATTATGCCACTTGTGAGCCACGGGTTATTTTTTCTTTTATCAGTTACTTGTTTGGTAAGGAGGGGACAGTGTTGTAGAGGCTTAGAGTTTTGGAGAGAAAGAGGTTAGTTAATGAGTTTATATCCTGTGTATTATTAAATTCAGATTCCCAGTTAATATTGTGAAGTGCATTAGAAAGATTGCCTAAAGCTGATTCACTGTGTAGCCTGAATGAGAGTTTCTTGCTTTCTGGTGGTGCTGTGTCCATGTTTGCTATGAGGAAGGTAGGATAGTGGTCAGTTGTTCTGTCATAGATTACCCCAGATTGATTGATTGATTGATGAAGATTAAGCCACCCAAAAGGTGGCACGGGCATGAATAGCCCGTAAGTGGTGGCCCTTTTTAAGCCATTACCAGTATCAAGAGCTGATACTGGAGATCTGTGGAGGTGCGAATGCACCCTGCATGACGGGAGATGTCTCCCTTGTGAATGTGTTAAGATGAAGATGAAGCCACCCAAAAGGTGGCACGGGCATAAATAGCCCGTAAGTGGTGGCCATTTTAAGCCATTACCAGTATCAAGAGCTGATACTGGAGATCTGTGGAGGTGCGAATGCACCCTGCATGACGGGAGATGTCTCCCTTGTGAATGTGTTTAAGATGAAGATGAAGCCACCCAAAAGGTGGCACAGGCATGAATAGCTCGTAAGTGGTGGCCCTTTTGAGCCATCACCAGTATCAATAGATGATACTGGAGATCTGTGGAGGTGCGACTGCACCCTGCGTGACGGGAGATGTCTCCCGGTCCAAATGGTGACCAGATGGTCTGCCTGTAGTCAAACACGATGATGATGATGATGATGAAGATTAAGCCACCCAAAAGGTGGCACGGGCATGAATAGCCCGTAAGTGGTGGCCATTTTAAGCCATTACCAGTATCAAGAGCTGATACTGGAGATCTGTGGAGGTGCGAATGCACCCTGCATGACGGGAGATGTCTCCCTTGTGAATGTGTTAAGATGAAGATGAAGCCACCCAATAGGTGGCACGGGCATGAATTGGTAAGTGGTGGCCCTTTTGAGCCATCACCAGTATCAATAGATGATACTGGAGATCTGTGGAGGTGCGACTGCACCCAGCGTGACGGGAGATGTCTCCCGTGTTTTAAACAGATGAAGAAGATGAAGATGAAGCCACCCAAAAGATGGCACGGGCATGAATAGCTCGTAAGTGGTAGCCCTTTCGAGCCATCACCAGTATCAAGAGCTGATACTGGAGATCTGTGGAGGTGCAAGTGCACTCAGCGTGACGGGAGATGTCTCCCATGAATGTGTCCAAGATGACAATTAAACCATCGAAAAGGTGGCACAGGCATGAATAGCCCGTAAGTGGTGGCCCTTTTGAGCCATTACCAGTATCAAGAGCTGATACTGGAGATCTGTGGAGGTGCAACTGCACCCTGCGTGACGGGAGATGTCTCCCGGACCAAGTGGTGACCAAATGGTGATTACCCCAGATGTAAGGGGAGCTGTTATATTAGTCCATAAGTGATCCAGAGTAGTGGCAGCTGTTTGAGTGACTCGGGTGGGCTTGGTGATTGTAGGGATTAGCATACAGGAGTGCATGCTGTTACGGAAATAGTCAACTTGAGGGTTGTTTTGAAGACCCAGGTCAATATTGAAATCACCTCCCAGAATGATGTGATTTATGATAAGATTCTTTACGTTAACTGAGATTGAAGCTATGTTGGTATTAGGAAATCTATAGATGGCACCGATAGTCAGAGAGGAGTAGCTCCCTTGACCCCATTGTAGCTCCTTCCTCCATAGCCTGCTGTTCTCATGTTATGAGGAAGGCAGTGAGGGAGGGATGGAAGACATTGAGGGAGGGATAGAAGGCAGTGATGAAGGGATGGGAGGCAGTGATGGAAAGAGAGTCAGGGTGGGATAGAAGCAGGGAGGGATAGAAGCAGGGAGGGATAGAAGCAGGGAGGGATAGAAGCAGGGAGGGATAGAAGCAGGGAGGGATAGCAGCAGTGAGGGAGGGAGGGTGGTGGTGGTGAGGGAAGAGTGGGGGTGAGGGAGGGAGGTGTTTGGTTAATATTGTTCACTTGTGTGGTCCACTTGTCCACTTGTGTGATCCAACTTGTCATACGAAGGAATTATTAATTGTAACCTGTGATAGAATGGGCACTAACACAGGAACTAACTTGGAACGCAATTACACAATGAACTTTATTTCATTTTAATTATATAAAATATATCTTACCTGAATGTTTCTCAAAATATTATCGACACTTCAACAACTTCGGAAATACCGGAGCCCCAGAAATAACGACCTGGGTACAGCCCCAAATAGGCCGTTAGATCGAGTGGATACTGTACACCTTTTCTTACTCTTTGACGGCTTTGGTTACATTTATTTAACAGTTTACAAGCATGAAAACTTCCCAATCAACTGTTGTTATTGTTATAAACAACCTCCTGGTGCTTTGAAGTGCATTAATTGTTTAATAATTGTAAACAAAGCCGCCAAAGACTGAGAAAATATGTATAGGTTTGTAAATACTTGCATAACTGCTTTATGAATCTGGGCACCTGGTCCCTAAAATCCAAGCAGGACAACTCCGAGGCTTCCAGCCGGGTGACCAGCCTGGCCCGTTGCAATAAGGAGAATCAAGTAAGCATTGCAACCACCACCTGACCCCTGAGATCCCCGAGAAGAATGGGTAAATTGAAGCACAAGCGGGGAAGAAGTCCCGCAAGACTCTGGGTCATAGTTGTCACTGACCCAACAGGCAGCATAATGGAGGCAGTATGGATGATCACCTCCCTGAGGCATGGGCAACGAATCACCATCAACATGTCTTACATGTACAAGAATATAAGAACTCTTACATGTCTTACATGCAAGACATGTGAAAGTGGCGCTAGGGAGCGGTTGTGCTAGTTGGATGACATATTGCTTGTTTGTTTTCTTTGGGGGGGGGGGGGGGAGTTATTTTGCTTTGTTCAGATGTAGGTAGCAATTTTTACCAGCTGGTTTGTTTTGTTTCGCCTATCTTTCTGGGTGCCCTTCCCGGTTGATGGCAATTATGACTTACATGTACAAGAATGTAAGAACTCTTGTACTGGTTATCTTGAGGTTATCTTGAGATGATTTCGGGGCTTTAGTGTCCCCTCGGCCCGGTCCTCGACCAGGCCTCCACCCCCAGGAAGCAGCCCGTGACAGCTGACTAACACCCAGGTACCTATTCTACTGCTAGGTAACCGGGGCATAGGGTGAAACTCTGCCCATTGTTTCTCGCCGGCGCCCGGGATCGAACCCGGGACCACAGGATCATAAGTCCAGCGTGCTGTCCGCTCGGCCGACCAGCTCCCAACAACCTGGTTGTCCAACTGCCTGGTTGTTATGAGGTTCCGGAGTCTTCCTGGCTGGCAGACTGCCCTTTCTTCTCTCTTGGATCTTGGCAGGGGTTTTGGTGTACCTGCACGCTTGAGTGCAAGGGGTTTCTTCGGTGTTGCAGATATTCTTGGAGGGGAGGGTTCATTGGACTTCAACGAGTGCCTCCCCGCCAAACATACTAAAAAAAAACTACGACATTACAATGTTCGAACACGTTTTAACACCTAACAAGTTGTAACAACCAATATAGCAAGTTGTAACATTCTAAAAGTCATAAAAAATAATAACAAGATGTAACAACTTTATTGCAAGTTGTAACAAGCGGAAAATAGGGACAGTTACATTGTGTGTTTGCAGGGTCTTCGCCCCTGTGCTTTCTCGTGATTTGGGTCTAGTGCAGTTGCATGCTCAGATTCATTATCTTTCAGCTGCTTTGGCGGCTGATGACCTGCAGACTCGCGGACATTTGGCCTCAGTATTGTGCTTCTTTGGTCTTCTGGAGCTGTCTTTGGATTGGCTTTCGGAGGATGTGGGGGTGTTAAGTGAGGGGGGCCCCTCGGCTGCTGTGGCATAGTCTGCCCTGCTGAAGCTGTTTGCGCCGATCCTCCAGGAGGCAGTTTCTCTATTTTTCACCTCTGGCCTTGCATGTTGGCAGGCCATCCTTGCTCTCTCTCTCTGGATTCTGCTCGGGCCCTGGCTCTGCAGCCTTCGCCACCATTCTGTCTTCTGTTGTTCCCAGAGGACTGTGTTGCACAGTTTTTGTTGATGGCTTTGATGATGCTCAGGGCGGGGGGAGGGGAGAATTCTAGGACCTCTCGTGGTGCCCGTGCCAGGGTTTGCGCTTCAAGTTCTGTATGTTGGCCCTTTTGTGGGTCGTCCCATTGACGAGGCAATGGGGGAGGAGGCTGGCTCTTTTTGCCCGCGCTTGGTCCCCATAAATATTGAGCTTTTCGAGTCGTCTCTTTTGCCCTTTGGTGCCGTTGGGCAGCTCTTCCTCCCATAGGGGGGGGGGGGGGGGAGGTCTGATGGGACAGGCCTCTTTCCCCGTCCCTTTGTTAAGTCATCTCGAAGTGGGTTTGCTTGGGCAAGGTTGAAACGACTATCTCTCAAATGGGTTTCCCGCTTGTTTCCAGTTGCGAAACGGGACTGTGTGGATCTTCGGTTCATTCTGGACTCATCCCAAAGGGGTGATGTGACCTATAGGTGTGGAGCAACCTCACTGATTAATTAAACAACCCACTGTTCAGCCCATCCTCAAAAAACCTGCATTGAATGTAATGAAACGCCATTTTCTGGGCGAGACCCAGAGGTTCCCGGGAGCTATCCAGGCTGATATGTATCAATTAGCTTTCTGGCATCAGTCAAAGTGTATGGAGTTCTTGCCTACCGGGGACCACGAGCCAGAACCTGGCCCCCTCAGAGAGGCACGAGGAGCAATGGCCTATAGAAACCTGTGTGGTTGGTAGCATTCTATATCTGCCATCGACCAGGTCTGGTACCCAGAAAGGTAGGCGCCCCAAAACAAATCCCTATTCTGGTGTAGATTAGAACTCCCTTTAGAACTGTAGATTAGAACGAGTAGATAGAACTCCCCAAACAAAAATTTGCAAACGAGCATGACGTCATCACGTTGCCATTTCGCTGTCTTTGCAAACTCAGGGAGCTGCAAAGGGAACAGGGAGCCCCAGACCTTCACGCCAGTAATTCCAACCGGCAGTTCTTAGGCTGGATGTCAAAAACAAGCGAGAAAACAGCGGACTGGGAGGGAAGGATGCCGGGGAGCCACCAGGCCTCACCCAGTAAATGTTCATTATATTCAATGCCTGTTTTCTGGGGGAAGCCCCATCGGCTACCCATAGCTAACTACCCAAAGACACTGTAAAACACAGCGACTTACCGGAGAGGCGGTCAACCCTCGCTCCTCAACGTGAAGTTGAGATAACTGGCTGCAACTGCCGACCCGATGCAATGCATGCCCTACCAGGTCCAGGGACATTGACAAGGTAGCGAGTGGCTAGGACCCTGTTTGATCTCCAAAAACCCTCTGCTCGAATGTCAACCCAAGACATGTTGCCAAAGACAGCAGCCAAGGCAGCAAACTTACTAATGTTGTGGGCACGAGGATAGACCGCAATCTGGCTAGACTTAATAACCCTACGGACAACCTGGGAGACCCGAGCCCAGGAACAGGGAAGGAGGAAAACCCAAACTGCATCCTAGGCCACCAAAGTCGTGGTGCACGAATAAAAGCATAGAGCCGCAACCGGACACAACACATGATGCACCCCCAGCTTGACCAACCAAGCATCAACAACCCAAGGACCCTTCTGGAAAGCTGCAGTCTCATTTTTTGCCAGAAAAGGAGACGGCTGCAACCAAACAAACTTACCACCAGGACCGAAAGAGCAGAAACCCTTGCATCGAAGGAGAGCATCAAGCTCCCCGACCTGATCCCCAGAGGCCAATGCCAACAGGAAAAAAAAAAAAGAGCCTTAGAAAAACAATCCCGAACCAAAGGGGCCACTACAAACTGAGGAGAAGAAAGAAATGAGAGCACCCAGTCCAACGATAAGGATGGCTCAGGTGGTGCATGAGCAGGCCGGAGGTGAAACAACGCACGAGACACCTTGCGGAATGGGGCAGACGTAACATCGAAACCGAACTCAAGCTGGAGTGGCTTCATCAGCGCTGCACGATACGAGGCGACAGTATTCAGCATAAGATAACAGTCCTGGATGGTCCATAAAGCTGCATCACACCAATATCCTGCGGAAGGGCAGGGGGCGAAAAAACATGCATCGAGATGCTCAAATCGCCCCCCAGGAAAACCTGCAATGCTGTCTGAGCCTCCTTCCATGCAAGAGCGCTGGACCGACAGAACGTATGCCAAGCCTCCAACGAGAAGAGTGGGCAGTCTTTAAATCAGGACAACTTCAGAACTTGATGACGAACCCAGTACAGACACGAAAATCCACACACAAAGGAACGCGGATTCATCACGAAAGCATAATCTGGGTCGCGCAGGAGGAAAGCCGCAAGGGCTTCCCGCACCACATGTGACAGGAAGCGGGAAGCCGAAAACCTCCGAAAGGATGGGACAGAGGAACTCACAGGATCATGAAACCGAACCCGGAGAGGGAAAGACACCCAATCCAATTCGTACGAGGAGGGAACGAAAGAGAACCCCCTCTCCTTTTAACACCAAGCCCCGCTCCAAGGCTACAAAAACCTTGGCGGGGTCCAATAGGGCCCAAAGCCCCCAAGAAAACCCCCTCCCCTGCCCCAGAAACCCCACCCTGAGGACCCCCCTCCCCCTGCGCCAGAAACCTCACTCTGAGGACCCAGGGCTGAGTCGCCCTATAACCCTATCCCCCTCCCCCCCACCACGGCTCTAAAGAAAAGTTAGAAGCAGCCGAAAAAGCAGGGACAAAGGGTGCCCACTGGTCAGACCCAGAAGCTCCGGCTGGAAGACTTGGCTCGAATGCCTCTGCCCCACCCTGGAAGGGGACTCCCCCAAACCACCGAAGCGGAACGACAAAGAGGGGTGGACAGAACCAAAGTCAAAGTGAATCCCACCCTCAAGTCCAGGTCCCTATAACCAAAACGGGGCAATTTCCGGGCATCTGGGGAAGCAACGAACATATTGCGTTGCAGCAACCTAAACTGAGCATACAATGCCTCTGCTGCCTGCACCCTCATATCATATTCAAGAGCTTGAGTGAACTGCAGCACATACAAAGAACAAACGTCGCACGAATCCGGGTCAAAAGAATCACCGACCTGATAGGCAGCATGGCGGAGGCATAACCAGTGATTGACACCCTTAGACAAGTGAACTTAACTGAAATCAAAGCAGGAGCCAGAGGCACACTGCCAGTTGGATCTCCAGCGCAATGGTCTGCGGCTCCCCCTTCCCCCTCCCGGGGAGGGGTGGGGGGTTGCACAGACAGCGGCACGGCAACGTGATTACCTCATGCTCGTTTGCTAATTTTCGTTTGGAGAGTTCTGTCCACTCGTTCGGTAGCAATATTTTCACCAGAATAGGGGGTTTGTTTTGGGTGCCAGACCCGGTTGATGGCAGACATGGAATGCTCCCAACCACACGAGGGTTTCTATAGGCCATTGTTCCTCATGTCTCTTTGAGGGGGCCAGGTTCTGACTCGTGGTCTCCGGTAGGCAAGAACTCCATGCACTTTGACTGATGCCAGAAAGCTAATAGATACATATCAGCCTGGATAGCTCCGGGGAGCCAACGGACTTCTGGGGAACCGACGGGGCTTCCCCCAGAAAATTTTTTTATAAATCCACTCAATAATTATACAGTATAAATTTTGTAAATTGGTGTAAATATGCAGATTTGTGAGTTACTTTTTCTTTTTGAAACATTTCTCAAATTTTGGGAATTGGCCAGCAGGACCAAAATTGGAATTACAATTGCATAATTTTTGTATAATTATGTACATATTAAAACCAAAAATATTTGTTATGTATTTATATTTTCTGAAATCATCATAAATTTGTTTAGTATGTTAACAAAAAAAATCATTCTGGAAGATAAGGCACATTTTTTAAACGCAGTCAAGAAAAAAGATGTAATGACTGAAACGCCTATAAAAACCAGAGCATAATATATAGGCAGTGAACCTGCCTCCACCTACACCATGTGTATGATGTAAACACACATCCAAAGCTCACCTTAAATGGTAATAAAAACAAAATAGGGAAAAGTTGGAATAAAAGACAAAATTTAATACAGTATCAGGAAAATAACTGAATATGACGACTGGACTGGAGCTAATTAAGAATGTGGAGTGCGAGCATTGATGCAGGGTGAGACAGTTGCCTCTAATGCATGAAAGAGAAAAAGGATTATGGAATGAAAGAACTTACAGTACTTCGGTAAATTAAGTGAAGTACTGGAAATTTATTCTGCATCAGCCATGAACCAAATGAGTACACAGAAGGTAAAGATTTCAAATAAATAAAGCAACAAAGTGAACAGTATAAACAATAAAATGTAAGAGAGATTTGAAATGTCCATAGGCACAGATTGAAGCAGATGCTGGCCAAGAAACATGTTAGTATAGAAGTATACAGAGGTGTTCAAGGCTAACAATGATTGGAAGGCTTCACACTTGGCTTCCTACTGGATTCTAGGAAAATGGGTAATATAAATGGAATTACAAATGCCTCCAGTAATTATTAATGCTTTAAATTGTTAAACACAAAGAAAAAATAATTGTGTTCATTCTCCTTTACAATTCATAAAGCTTTTTCAGTTTGCTAGCAATACAAGATGCTAAGTTACTCACTGGTACATACTTAACCAAAGAAAATATCATTTCCTCAATCTCGGCTTTAAAATCTAAGGAACTTTTGTGAACTTCTGTTTTCAATTGTTTATTTTTACTACTGGAGCTGTCATTATTGGAAATATTTATTTTCTTATCATTAATGATGTTTTGAAGGCAACCATTTTCCTGCATTTCATTTACAGACCCCTTTACAAATTCCTTACAGGTTCCAGGCTGCAAGTCTGAAATTTCTACTTTGTCTTTTGAAAACACTAAATTTTCACTTTCACCCTTCACACCTGCAAGAGTTGGCTCGATAGGATCTTCCTCATGAAACCCATTACATAGTTTAACATAATTATTAAGACTCGCACATTTGTCCTTTGTTTCATTTACATCATAATAACTTTCACTTGATTCAGTATTTTCCTTCCCATTTATTTCATGTTTTGCCTTGAGCAATATATCTATTTTATGACCTTTCTGTTGTTCACTTTCCTCTACACCATTAGTATTTGATTGATTCTTTTCATAATGGCCACTTAACTCAATCTTCTGCATAGGTAATTTCACCTTTCCAGAAGAGACCATCTCCTCCACGGTAGTACAAAGACGGACTAAGAAAAGCGATGGCAAATCAGGATCACATTGGTACATGGATACCACACGACACCACCACTTGAATATACTGCAAATTGACTGGAAGCTTTTATCACAAGGTAGTGACCGTAGAAGTTCCTCAACATAAACCTGCAGAAAAATCAGTTATAAATATTATTAGTATACATTTTTGTCTCTTATCTGTTTTGTCTAAGAGAGATAGTGTAAATAATAAAAGTAATACAAGTAAGGAAGTAGTAATAATAATAGTAACAATAAAACATAGCATTAATCCAAGTGGAATACTGCAACTTGCTCTCTAATATAACTTCCAAATATTAGAATTATACAGAATAATGTACAGTGTATTACAGTATTAGAGATAGCTTTATATTTACCTTGTACAGTAATATTAACTACAGCAAATATTTTCAGGGCAAATAATCTCAACAAGAGTCAAATAAACCAAGGTAGGAAATGTAATGTGCTTATGGATTTTCAGAAAAAAAACAGCGTTGAATGTAATGAAACGCCATTTTCTGGGCGAGTCCCGGAGGCTCCCCAGAGCTATCCATGGCTGATATGGATACCCCTAACTATTTTGCATCAGTCAATGTGGGTGGAGTTCTAGGCCTACCGGGGACCACGAGCCAGAACCTGGCCCCCTCAGAGAGGCCCGGGGAGCAATGGCCCATAGAATTGCACATGTGATTTGGAGCATTCTATATCTGCCATCGACTGGGACAGGCACCCAGAAAGGTAAGCGCCACAAAACAAACCCCTATTCTGGTTAACAACAAAAATCGACAAACGAGTGGACAGAACTCCCCCAGAAAAACGAACTAACAAGCATGACGTCACACGAGCCGCGCCGCATGTCTGCGCAGCTCCCCCCTCCCCGGGAGGGGGAAAGGGGAGCCCCAGACCCCCGTGCTGGCGATCCCCGCCCCAGTTCCGAGGCTGGATATCAAAACCGCGAAAAAAACGCCGACCGGAGGGCGGGAGGGTGCCGGGGAGCCTCCGGGACTCGCCCAGAAAATGGTGTTTCATTACCTTCAACGCTGGTTTTCTGGGGGGAGCCCCTACAGCTCCCTGGAGCTACTTCACCAAAGACTACCTAAGAAAACAAGGGGACATACTCGGGAGGCAGACGGTGCACCACTCCTCAACACAAAGTCGAGAGAACAACCCAAGGACCCCTCCAGAAAGCAGCAGGCACATCATGCACCAGAAAAAGGGAGACCGGCTGCAGACGAAGAAACCTATGACCACGACCATAGGAGCCAAAAACCACTGCGCCTGAGAAGAGCATGAAGCTCTGCCACACGACCCCCAGAGGCCAATGCCAACATAAAAAGAAAGCCGAAGCAAAGCAAACCTGAACCAAAGGAGCCACAACAACCAAGGAGAAGAAAAACAGGAGAGCACCCTGCCCAAGACCAGGATGGCACAGGCATTGCATGAGCAGGCCAGAGGTGAAACAACGCACGAGACAGCCTGTGAAACGGTGCAGAAGGAATATCGATACCGAAAGCTAGCAGCAGAAACCAAGGTGCCAGACCCAGGAACGACCCCAAGCGCCTCTACATCCTCCGCAAGCCAATCCTATGACAGCCCCAGGAGGGAAAAGAAATGCAGGACCAAAACCAAAATGCCACAAGCGTGCAATTCCACCGCCAAAAGTGCAGCCGACAGGGAAGGAACCCGCATAAGGAGCCACCCCGCACCAACATCCCGCAAAAGGGCAGGAGTGAAAAGACACTCATTAAGAGGAGCAAAATCAACCCAGGAAAACGAGCAGTGCCGAGACAGCGTGAAGGGAAGAGATATGAACAAAAGAACAAGAAGCAAACACAAAGGACGAAGGCACAAAAACCCCGTCGCACCCGAGACCAAAAGTTACGCAGAACCCCAAGAAGAGGGGGACATGACGGAAAAGGCCCGTCCCGGAAAAAAGGGGCGAAGACCGTAGAAGAGCACCCACCGACAGGACGGAAGCAACGGGCATAATGGACAAGGAAACCGAGCCCAGGGAGGGGCCGATGCCCAAAAAGCACGTGTGAAGAGGGGGAACGGAAAAACTCTACTCCACAAAACCGCAAGCCCCGCCCAGAGGGGGTAGAAAAACTCCGGCGGGGACCAACGGGGCCCGAGGCCCCCCACGTTAGCCCCACCCCAGCCCCAGGAACCCACTCTGCAGGCCCCAGGGCCGAGCAGTCCCCCCAAAGCCCCAGCGTCAAGAAAAACCCTGGGGCGGCCGTGAAAGACACTAAGGAAGGGAGCCCACAGGGCTCTGGAACTTGAATCGAAACCGGAGGATAGGCGAGGGGCGAGACTAAGACCCCAAGCTCATCCCCAGCCAGCACGAGGCGAGGACAACGAGGACAGGACAGAGAATCCAAGGAACATGGAAAAACCAGGCCAGGCACAGCAAGACCGGCAAGGAAGGAGGGCCCCAGAGGGAGCACGGAAGGGCCGAACAAAATGCCAAACACGCAGCCGCAGTACCAAAACCACAGCAAAATGTCACCACACTCCCTGAGGAAGCGACAGGGAAGATAAAGATAAATCGTAACACGAGTGGCACACAAGGGAACACAGGCAGAAACCGAGTACCCAACCGAGCCACAGGGACGGTAGAAGAAACGTGTGCAGTGTAACAGGCAATGAAAGGAACACATTAGGCAGCCCAACTTGGGCTGACCCCATACACAGCCCCAAGAGCAGAGAAGAAAGTGCCCATGAAGCACAGAATCCGCTCGTCAGGCGAACGACAGGGGACAGGCGGAACCAAAAAGCCACAACCCATTCCTGCAAGCACAAGGAGGCGAGCACAAGACACCCTCGATACAGTAAAACGTGCCACCGAACAGACACCCCCCACCAAAGCCCCAGCGTCAGCAACGGGCATAATGGACCCAAGTCCGGTCCAAAGTTAGGACTCGGGAGAAAAACAATGGACGCGAGTCCGGTCCAAAGTTACCGATAGTGTTAAGTGCTCAAAGCACCATGTGGCAAATGGTATTCAATACAAATAAATGGAATGATATGGAATGTGCAATAGGAGAAAACTGGCCACGCACAACTACAAATTATGTGGAAAGGAATTAACACTTTCGCCCGGGCATGACGCAGCATTGCGTCATCCGTTTACTGGCGGTAATACCGGGGATGACGCAGCATTGCGTCATCCACTTTAAATAATCGCCAAAAATCAGGTTTTTATCAGATTTTTTTGGGACTGGTTTTAAAATGCGCGCCGATGTCTTCCCATTTTCTTTGTTGAGCCTCGTGGCCCTCAGGCGGCTTGGCACACGCCGTGGGCCCATTGTTTTCGCTCCACTGTTGTGACCAATGTTGCTTCCCCTCGCACCTCAAACGTGTGAACATTTCGGCTATTTTCCGAGGCTATATTTCTTACTGTGGCTTTAGAAACTATCTACGCATACTCCACGATGGATAGTGATCATGAACAAGGCCCTTCCAGGAAGAAAATTGCGAAAGAAAGGCTTGAAAAGGGCGGGAATTGGGAGTGTAGCTGGAAGGCATCCGAGCGCTCACTTGTGGCCAACGCGTGGCCCGTCTTCAACTCGTCGGCGGTTGGAGCGTGACCAGGTTTTTTATTTTATATGCTAATGTTCCTATAGAGAATTCTATTGCGAACCCATTGAGACCAAAATGAAAGACCTAGGACGAAAATTGAGGTGACCAGAGTGAAAATAGTGAAAACATTTTATCGCGTTTGCGCGCTCCTGGGTAACTCATTCGCACTTTCTCTGTTTGCTGCGGGTAATTAGCCGGGCTTTTGGAGATTATATGCATTTAGTGCTGTAGAGAATTCTATTGCGAACACAATGATACAAAATTTAATCTCTTAGGACGAGAATTAAGGTGACAAAGTTGAAGAGAGTATACACTTTTCAGAATTTACGCGCGCTCCCGTGACACCCTGGGTCCCATATCGCACAGTTGAGGGGTGGCGGGCGGGGTGCGCGAAAGTGTTAAAGAACTCAAGATATCTAAGGTTGGTTTCTGAATAGTAAACTGTTACCAGAGGAACACATAAAGGACACAGAGGAGCATATGCTGTACTTCCCAGCTTCAGAATAGCTTTTCGTTACAAGATGGCGACATATTAAAGAAACAGTTCATGACTTTTGTGAGATCAAAATTGCAATATGCAGCAGTTGTATGTTGCCCATATCTCTAGAAGCACATCAGTAAACTGGAAAAGGTGCAAAGGCATGCTACTAAATGGCTTCCAGGACTGAAAAAAATTATGAAGAGAGGCTAGAGGCATTAATTGTGCCAAAACTTAAAGATAACAGAAAAAGAGGTGATATGATCACTACTTATAAAATAATAACAGGAATCAAATTGAATAACAGGAATTCCTGAAACTGGCAACCTCAAGAACAAGAGGTCACAGATTCAAGCTAAGGAAACAAGGGTGCCAAAAAATTATTAGAAAGTTTTCTCTTGCAAAAAGAGCAGTAGACCATTGGAACAAGTTAAGTGAGAAAATGGTGGAGGGCAAAAACATAGCTTTTGTTTCAAAGTTTCAAACTTGTTTCAAAAGTAGTTTCATAGCATTATATGACAAAGACTACTGGGAAGACATGACACCATGAGCATAGCTCTCATCCTGTAACTACACTAGGGTAATTACACACACACACACACACACTAAACATGAAATGCTTAGTACTTTACCATTCCAGCAGAAGCGAAACATCTGAAGCAGTGTTGAATGGATACAGAAGCAGCCTGCGAAGATGCACATTTATCCAACTCATCTTTGGTCGAGGAGCCTACTGATTGTAGGGTCAATAGATTGTTTTGCTTGCACACAAGATACAGCACTTTCTGGAATGCTTGCAGTGTAGGATATGCCTAAAAGTTAAAAAAAAACAAAAACACATTAAGGTTTAAAATGTTATTTAGTTTTTAAAGTGCAATTATTGTGATGTGTTGATTTTAATTATTTCACAGATTTATACAAATGATGTATATGTAGGTATCATATAACTATATATAAGTAATGGAATTATTCTAGATCCATGAAAAAATTATGTTATCTTTTTAATTGCTTTCTATGTGATGAGGTTATTGGGTACCATAATCTATGTGATTATTGTAAAAATCTATTTATGAACGACATTGCAAGACAGGCTAGCAAAGAAATGGATTCCTAAATACAATGGGGCCTCGACTCACGATAGTAATCCGTTCCCAGAGACGGATCGTAAGTTGAAGTATCGTAAGTCGAAGCGATTTTTCCCATAAGAAATAAAGGGAATTGAATTAATCCGTTCCCCACCCTCCAAAATATTAACTTACAAATTCATTTTATACTGAATACAATTTTGTTCTCTAACTACAATACAGTACAAATGTTTATCTTACCTTTATGGAAGACTCTTGATGGCGTATGGAAGATGGTGATGAGGGGGAGGAGAGGTGTTACTATTTGGAAGGGAAGTCCCCTTCCATTATAACATCAGGCAGTGATGACTTTTCTGGGATACACTCTCTGGCATGTTTTGCCTGCACACCACTAGGACCTGCTTGTGGCTCACTGCTTGCTTGTCTTACTAAGAATCTTTCTAAAAACACTTTTTTCCCTACATTTTAACACTTGTCTGTAATAAGACATCACATTGTCATTTATGCAGAGATCTGTATAAACAAGTGCAAATAACCTAAAACACCCAATATGTAAAGAAATAGCACGCCCCAACCATAGGATCTCACAGAGGTCTCACAACTAATACACTACCCAGGGTGAAGCTCTCCACCCCAGTGGCCTAGGGTAGAGAAGGGTCATCCTAAACACATGTAGCTCGTAGCATAGAGCAAACCAAGTCATACAACAAGGCTTGTAACACTCTCACAAGCAAATACTAAAGGTTAGGAGTGATACACAAGCAAATGGCCGCCACAAGACAGTCCAAAGGATTGCCATCACTTGCCTTCAAAATGAAGTGGGATTCACTATGTCATTGTCTCTGTAGTGTCTACTCTAAATTCTGGTGGCTTACCTGTTGAGGGTGATTCTAACGAACCCTTGCTCTCTCTGCCTCTTCAAGAGGGGGCCAGGTTCTGGCTTTTGTCCCTGGTACACCAACAAGATACTTATGACTGACCTGACTTAGTAAAGGAAAGCTATCTTTGTGGTATAGCTTCAGGTACCCAACAAGGGGGCTCCCTAAAAAATTATGATAACAGTTTGGTGAAGTCCTGCAAAATTACAGAGGTCGAGTAAAAGACAATCCGCCTCAAATGGAACCTAATTTACATATCCAATACATTTATTAAAGCTTTTGTCTAGATCTATCTCACATCTTATAATGCTAAACAAAAAGATAGTAACCATGCATAAAATGCCATTCTGGATACTTGTTTACATACCGTATGTTCTGACTGCAAAATACGGTGAGTAAGGAAGAATGCAGAAGTCCACTCATTATCAGTACAGTGAGGTAACAGCTGTAAAATAATTAAACATTATCATCTAGATTTATCAAGAATGCTACTATTACAAAAAACCAGCCTTGAATGAAATGAAACGCCATTTTCTGGGTGAGTCCCGGAGGATTCCCAGAGCTTACCAGGCTGATATGTATGTATTAGCCCATGGCATCAGTCAATTCAATTGGAGTTCTATGCCTGGGACAAGGAACCAGAACCTGGCCCACTCAGAGAGTCATGAGGAGCAATGGCCTATAGAAACCCCCATATGGTTTGAAGCATTCCATGTCTGCCATCGACCGGGTTAGGCACCCATAAAGGTAGGCGTCCCAAAATAAACAACACCTGGTTAAAATTTGCTACTGAAAGCCAAACTATCAAGCATAACTCCCAATCCCAAAACAAGCAAACAAGCATGACGTCACAACTGCCGTCGTGCCACTGTCTGCACAGCTTCCCCTTCCTTGGGAGGGGGAGCCCAAACCCCCCCCCCCACACCAGCCCTCCAACCTCAGTTGAGGCTGTATATAAAAAATGTGAATACTGCCAACCGGAGGGAGGGAGGGAGGGATGGAGGGAGTTTGGAGGGAGTTTGGAGGGAGGGATGTTTGTTTTGGGATGCCTACCTTTCTGGGTGCTTAACCCGATTAAAGCCAGACATGGAATGCTTCCAACTACATAAGGGTTTCTATAGGCCATTGCGCCTCATGCCTCTCTGAGGGGGGGGGGGGCCAGATTTAGACTCGTGGTCCCTGGTAGGCATAGAACTCCAATCGAATTGACTGATGCCATGGTCTAATACAAACATAAGCCCAGTAAGCTCCGGGGAGCCGGAGGGGCTCTCCACAGAATAGACTTCCATTGCACACGTAAAAGTTTCATAACAGTCTTGTGCCATAGTCTGTACAGAGGTGAACTATGGTACCTAACAGAGCGAGTCATATACAGGATTGTTTAAGCAATATTAATATTGTTTGAACATTTAAAATATATATATAAATGGACATCATTAATTACCTGCAATAGTGCAAAATTCCACTCAGATTTTGAAATTTCAAAAATAGCCTCAAAGTCCTTATCAGTACTATCAATTTTGAGATGCTCTCCACGTCGAACTCTTAACTCCATCTTCATTATCATGTAAAGCGCAACATCCGAACTGGAAACTCTGCATTCTTTTACTTCGAGAATTTGAGCTAGTGGTATTATGCTGCGTGGATGTAACTTATATTTCACTACAAGTTGTCTAAGCACAGATATATCTGGAAATAAAAATGACTATTACAAATATTTCATCAATGAACAATAATAACTTATACACTGCAACCTCTTCATAATGAAACCCACCAAATAATTACCAAATTTCCCTGGATCAACCCTCTAGAATTCCGATTTGATCAAGATTCATGTAAGCAGTCACCGTGAAATCTTAATCAGATCCCAAAGAGTAATTTTCAGATCATATATTTCCACTATTTTGACTATTCTTGGTACAATTTGTAAGTAGAAAATATGTCTCCAAGCAAGAGTAGGTTAGCCTGGCTAGAGCAGGTAGGGTCAAGAAAACCAGCGTCGAATGCAATGAAACGCTATTTTCTGGGTCAGCCCCCAAGGCTCCCTCGAGCTATCGGGCTAATGTGTGATATATTAGACCCGGGCATTAGTCTATGGAGTTTGACCTACAGGGGACCACTAGTCAGAGCCTGGCCCCCCTCAGAGATGTTTCAGAGAACAATGGCCCTGGAAAACTTTCTATGGTTGGGGGATTTCCTTATCTGCCATCGACCAGGGTTAGGCACCCAGAAAAGTAGGCATAACAAAACAAACCCCACATCATAAGAAAAGTACAGAGAGGTAGAACTCCTTCCAATTCCAAGAAAACAAGCAAACGTCACACTCCACTGCCGCACCACTTGTTTGCAAAGCCCTCCCCTCACCGAGAGGGGGGAGAGGCGAGACCCAGACCTCCCCGTGTCAGCTACCCAGCACTCCAGCTCGGAAGCTAAGCATCAAACAACGCGAAAAACTGCTGACCGGAGGTTTTTAACAGCACATGATGCATTCCCGGTCTAACCAACTCGGCATCAATGACCCAAGGACCCCTCCGGAAATCAGCCGTCTCATTCTTCGCCAGAAAAGGAGAAGGCTGCAATTGAACCTACCACCAGGACTGAAAGAGCAGAAACCCCTGCACCGGAGGAGAGCATGCAGCTCCCCAATCCGACCCCCAGAGGCAAATGCCAACAGACACAGAGCCTCGGAAAAACAATCTTGAACTGAAGGGGCCACCACAAACTGAGGAGAGGAAAGATAGGAGAGCACCCTGCTCAAGGACTAGGACGGCTCAGGCGGCGCATGAGCAGGCCAGAGGTGAAACAAAACACAAGAAAGCTTAAGGAATGGGTAAAAAGTGATATCCACCCTGAACGCATGCTGGAGCGGCTCCACCAGCGCCGCACGATGCGAGGCGACAGTATTAGGTACTGTATCCACTCGCTAATCCGGACTATATTGGAAGAACCAGCCAGATTATCACGTTTTCTGGATTAATGTACATTTTCACCTTTGAGTCCAAAAGGGAACATTTCCAACAATTTTTATACCACAATCATGATTTGAATTGACACACACTAATTAGTGTGTAGGGCTGGGGAGGTGGTTAGCTACCGAGCTGGTAGGTGGGCAGGTGGGTGGGTGGGCAGGCAGGGATAGGTGGGTTCAGGCAGGTAGTTTTTGGATGGGTGGATGGCAGGCAGATGGGCTTGGTGTGTGAACAGGTTTGAGCAGGTAAGTGGGTGGGTGTGTGAACAGGTGGGTGGGTGGGCGGGCTATCAGGCAGGTAATTACTTAAGTGTAATTACCTAAGTGTAGTTACAGGATGAGAGCTATCCTCGTGGTGACCTGTCTCCCCAGCACTCTTTACCATACAACACTTTGAAGTTACTGATGGTTTTGGCCTCCACCACCTTCTCACCTAACTTGTTCCAACTGTCTACCACTCTGTTTACAAAAGTGAATTTTCTTATATTTCTCCACCAGCTTTGTTTTGCGAGTTTAAATCTATGACCTCTTGTTCTTGAAGTTCCGGGTCTCAGGAATTCTTCCCTATCAATTTTATCGATTCCTGTTACTATTTTGTATGTAGTGATCATATCGCCTCTTTTTCTTGTATCTTCTAGCTTTGCATATTTAATGCCTCTAACCTCTCCTCGTAGCTCTTGTCCTTCAGTTCTGGGAGCCACTTAGTGGCATGTCTTTGCACCTTTTCCAGTTTGTTGATGTGCTGCTTAAGATATGGGCACCATACAACCATTGCATATTCCAGCTTTGGTCTAACAAAAGTCGTGAACAATTTCTTTAGTATTGTATTTAAAAGCAATTCTGAAGTTAGAAAGTGTAGCATAGGCTCCTCGCACAATGTTCTTAATGTGGTCCTCAGGTGACAGTTTTCTATCTAGAACCACCCCTAGATCCCTTTCTTTGCCAGAATTCTTTAAAGATTTCTCACATAATTTATAGGTTGTGTGGGGTCTATGTTCTCCAATTCTACATTCCATAACATGGCATTTATTCACATTAAATTCCATTTGCCAAGTGTTGCTCCATATTCTTATTTTGTCCAGGTTTTCTTGAAGGGCACGACAATCATCTAGGTTTCTTATCTTCCATATTATCTCAGCATCATCAGCAAACATGTTCATATAATTCTGTATTCCAACTGGTAGATCGTTTATGAAGACAATGAACATTACCGGTGCAAGAACTGAACCCTGTGGAACTCAACTTGTGACATTCCTCCAATCTGATACATTGCCTCTGATTACGTTTCTCATTTTTCTGTCAGTCGGGAAATTGTTCATCCATGTTAGAAGCTTACCTGTCACCCCTCCAATCAGTTTCCAGAACAACCTTTTATGTGGAACTGTCAAAAACCTTTTTTAGGTCCAGATAGATGCAGTCAACCCAACCATCTCTTTCCTGTAAAATCTCTGTGGCTCAATCATAGAAACTGAGTAAGTTCATTACACAGGATCTTCCAGATCGAAAACCATACTGTGATATTATATAGTTTTTCTCCAGGTATTCTCCCCATTTACTTTTAATTATTTTTTCCAATATTTTGACTATGACACTTGTCAATGATACAGGTCTATAATTAAGGGGGGTCTTCCCTACCGCCACTTTTGTAGATTGGAACTATGTTAGCCTTTTTCCACACATCAGCTACAACTCCTGTAAACAGGGATGCTTGAAAAAATGAGTTGAAGTGGAACGCTGAGCTCAGATGCACATTCTCTCAGAACCCATGGTGAAACCCTCATGTTTATTATCCAGTTCCTCCTTTGATCATGTGTTATCTCTGATTGGTGCTAGTCACTCACAAGGGCTTCGAGCTATATTGGGAAGCCGCCAAGGGAAGTTGTCCCAGAATATCTGATGAGCTGGGTATACTTTTCATAATTAACATTTTCGTGTTCTGGGCGTGCGCACGCAAGACTACCCTAAGATGGCCCGAGCGTTTCCCATGAGCGTGTGGCAACACTGAAATGTGTACTGAATACTCTTTTCAGTTGTACCACCCCAATTTTCATTGTACGTCATTCATTTTGATATCAAAATGTTCGTAATAGAATTCTCTACAGGGGTATATGCATATAAGGTCCAAACGCTCGGCGTGCACCCACACCAAGCCCAGAAATCGGCCGAACGTCAGTGTTAAATAGCAATCATATGTGTATACTTTCTTCCGTTTTGTCACCAATTCTTGCGCTACGTCTCATTTTTGTATCAATTTGTTAGCAATAGAAATTCCCTACAGGGACCTATGCATATAAGGTCCAAAAGCCCTGCACGCCCGACCCGCAGCAAAGCCGAAAATCGGACAAGTGTTACCCGTGAGCGAGCACCCATTGGCACGGACTCACAAATGAATTTACTCTTTTCAAGTTTCTCACCTCAACTTTCATTGTACGTCGTTCATTTTGGTATCAAAATGTTCGTAATAGAATTCTTTATAGGAGTATATGCATATAAGGTCCAAAAGCCCGGTATGCCACCCGCATCAAACTTAGAAATTGGCCGAGTGTTACCCTTGAGCTCACAAGAACAATAAAATGTGTATACTGTTTTCACTTTTTTCACCACAATTCTCATGCTATGTTTTTCATTTTGGCCAGCACAGAAAATGGGAACACGTTGGTACATATTTTAAAACCAGTGCCATAAAGATCGAATAAAAACTTGAATTTTAAAAAATATTTTATTTTGGACGCACCGATGCACCCGTATCGCACATCCGTACAGTTATTTATGGACGCAGCATGTGTCGCTGCTGTTCGAAAGTGTTAATTCTTATAGAGGAATATATTTTCAGGACAATATTACATACTGAACAGCAGCAAGATGTACACCAACAGAATAAGAACAGTAATACACTTGTTATTAATGCACACACACATTTACTGACAAGGCTATTCTTGAAATGGAAGAATATAACTGACCTTTCTCATATATTTCCGAGTTGCGTGGGATATTATCCATAATAGCGCCGAGAACACTGGTAGTAACCATCCTGACAGAGAGAGTACTAGATGCACTCTGACTATGCAAGTATGCTGTGGCATGAAGCACATGTGCCAAAGTTAGTATGAGGCTCACTAGCGATGGACCAGGTTTGACTATATCAGATGGATTCAGATCCACGAGTGCCTAAAAACAACCAAAGGAATATTATATGTCAAATGTGGACAAATATAATTTACAACACTTGAAAAAGGATTGAAAACACCAATACCTTTATAATCCTCTCATAAATCTCTTAGCATACACACTATAATTAAAGATTTAACACATGGTGCAAATACAACTTAAATATCCATCAACGGTTTAAGTGTGAGTTTACTTATATATTTATTTACTTATTTGCTTATTTACTGTGTGAGAGACTAAAGCATCTCACTTTCAAAATATAGCATAGAAGATTGAATAAAATTCATAAATTAACTATTCTGAGAGAAAAACCAGTTTGACAAAATATTATGGAGAAACAAATAATATTTGTAAAACAGTAGAATTACATGTCCTAACAATAATTAAAGATTCATCATTATTATTTAAATGTACGACTTTTCATGGGGCCCAAAGCACCAAAATTGGGAAAACCCCAGCATTGAATGTAATGAAACCCCATTTTCTGGGCGAGCCCCGAAGGTTCCCTGGGCACTATCGGAATGATAGTGCCCAATGATATATTAGTGTGGGGCTTCAGTCAATGAAGTTCTGCCTACCAAGGATCACGAGCTAGAACCTGGACCCCTCAGCGAGGCACAGGGGAGCAATGGCCTATGAAACCCCCATGTGTCTGGGAGCATTTCATGTCTGGGGTTAGGTACCCAGAAAGATAGGCATAGCAAAACAAACCCTCACTTGGTAAGAAAATTGCAACATTGCATAAAATTGCATAAAAAGAGTAAATGTTCTCATTATTAATAAAATGTTATATTGCAATTTGGAAAACTGGTGGGAATATAACTAATAGCTTGTAAAAAGTAGACTGAATAATGGAGAAAGTATTCAATGGGTAACAATTTATATTATGTTTTACATGATATATAGCATGAACAGCTAACATAATGTCTTACCTTAAGTAATTCTAGTGGCAAAGTTAACTTGCTCAAATCATCACTCGAGACAATCAAAAATGGCTTGATCATCCCTTCCAGGACCTCAGATGCTGGCAAGACATTCCCAGCATTTAACAATCCTTTCACCAAATTAGCAAATTCTTGCTCTTCCTTAACAGAGAGCCCAAATTGTTGTCGTTCAAGTAGAGTAGAAACCAAAAGGGTTCGGCCTGCAAAGAACCATTCTTTATATGATTTTTTTTTTTATAATTTTAGTTGTGAATATAACAAACCACTACGACCACCCTGGTATAGTGATGGTGCTTTCTGGTGACAACTGGGTAAGTGTGTTATTGCCCGGCCTGTAGTTATGGTGAGAACAGATGCTGACTTCTAAATATTAGCTAGGAGGGGTTTGCTGAATCTAATTTTGTTAATAATAATAATAATAATAATAATATTATTATTATTATTATTATTATTATTATAGTAAGTTGGTCTCTCGGCAGTACTGTAGCTCGAGTTATTTCACCACTTTCCCTCTTCCCAACTACATGACCAGACTAAAGTATTTGAAAAGTTACTGGTTACGGTGTGTGGAAAGTCCTGGCCCAAGGGAACAACTGAGGGACCAGCTCAGAAAGGAGCAATCAATTTCATTCAAAGCTCTATTAAGCTCTTATGTTAAAAAAAAAGTTCAATGTAATGAAACGCCATTTTCTGGGTGAGACCCAGAGGCTCCCTGGAGCTATCCAGGCTGATATGGATATATTAAACTTTGGCATCAGTCAATGTGCATGGAGTTCTAGGCCTACTGGGGACCACGAGCCAGAACCTGGCCCCCCCTCAGAGAGGCACGAGGAGCAATGGCCTATCTGAAACCCTCCATGTGGTTGGAAACATTCTTTGTCTGCCATCAGCCAGGTCATGCACCCAGAAAGGTAAGCGCCCCAAAACAGACACCTATTCTGGTTAAAATTGCTATTGAAAGCTGAATTAGTAGACAGAACTCCCCAAGTGAAAACAGGCAAACGAGCATGACTTCACCACGTCGCCACGCCACTGTCTGCACAACCCTCCCCCCCCCCCTTCTTCCAGGGGAGGTGGAAGGGGGAGCCCCAGATCCCTGCGCTGGCTACCCACATCCAAGTTCTGAGGCTGGATGTCAAAACACGTGAAAAACCGCTGACCAGAGGGAGGGAGGGTTGCCGGGGAGCCTTCAGGTCTCATCCAGAAAATGGCACTTCATTACATTCAACGCTGGTTTTCAGGGGGGAGCCCCTGCGGCTCTCCGGAGCTACTTACCCAGAGACAAAACAAAACAAAAGGGATTTACCCAGGAAGCGGTCAACTCTCACTCCTCAACTCGAAATCGAGACAACTGGCTGCAACCGCCGACCCAATGTGACACAGGCCCTATGAGGCCCAGGAACACTGACAAAATAGCGAGCGACCAGGATCCTGTTCGACTTCCAAAAACCCTGTGCCCGAATGTTAGCCCAAAACATGACAAGACAGAAAACAATGCAGCAAACTTATGAACATCGTGGGCACAAAGATAAACTACAGGCTGGCTGGACCGAATAACCTTGCAGGTGATCCGAGACCCCCAAGCCCTGGAACAGAGAAGAAAAAGAAACGGGTTAACCCAAAGCGCATCCCTAGCCACCAAAGCCGTGGTGCACAGATAACGGTGGAGAGCTGCAACCGGACACAACACATGATGCACTCCCGGCATAACCAACCAAGCATCAACAACTCAAGGACCCCTCCGGAAAGCAGGAGACTCATTCTTCACCAGAAAAGGAGATGGCTGCAAAAGAACACATCAACTACCAGGACCAAACAAGCAGAAACCCCTGCACCAGAGGAGAACATAAAGCTCCCTGACCCGACCCCCAGAGGCCAATGTCAACAGGAAAAAAGAGCTTTAGAAAAGCAATCCTGAACTGAAGAGGCCACTACAAACTGAGGAGGAGAGAGAATGGAGAGCACCTGGTTCAACAACCAGGACGACTCAGGCAGCGCATGAGCTGCCGGAGAATGTAAGAATGCAGGAGACAGCTTGTGAAACAGTGCAGCCGTAACATCAATGCCGAACACAAGCTGCAGCGGTTCCACCAGCACCGCACAATACGAGGCAACAGTATTTGGCATAAGATGACGCCAAGCAAAACGCCAAAGCTGAACACCCGGGACATGTACATTCACGGGGGCCTAGTGGAGGACCACCGACATAAATGGGCGTGACCAAAACCAAGGGGCAGATCCCCACCAGGCAGGGGAAAACAACGTGCCCAGGTGGAACAGAGCCTGCCACTATGAGAGGTGAACACTAGCTGCACAGTACCCTGTGCCCCAACCAGTGACAAAACTACCCTCTACCCAGATGTTACGAACCCGGATCCAGCATCCGAGCCTGGAGCTGTGACAACCACGCCATCTGTGGGTCAGCTCCCGAAACCCCCGCCAAACGGACGACGACACCTGGTGAGGACAGCGTGTACTGGCCTCGAGGACCAGTTTCCAGTCTGGTTCAGCGCTCAACACCGCCGCTCCTGACCTCTGGTGAGGTGGTGCTCCGACGACAGCGCCATCTATGGACTGGATACGCCAGGTGTTTGTGTCTGAGCCTGTAAGTGTGGTGTTTTAGTGTCCCTGTTATTGATGACGTGTCTGCTTACAGAGCCGACCTGGGACCACTGTGTTGAAGGTGGAGTCAGTCTACCCGAGGCAGCCAGTCTCCATACTGTGAAGTTTGCTGCAGCTGTTGTGACGTCGTCCCCCCGGAAGAACACTGTGGTGTGTTAGCCTGCCAGTGGAGTGGCAGTGAAAGGATTTACCCGGGACCGACTGTTGGAGACGATAATCCACTGGGGTATTGAGGACAGGAGGGTGATTTGTGATATCACACTAGACTCCTGTCTAGGGCGTACCCCTTTTATCGTTCGTGGAGTGGCCGTACCAGCCTTGGTGGCTCAGTACCTGCCAGCAGACCTGCTGGACGTGTGGTTGACGGCCTCCACGACGGTGCCCCCAGTGGACCTGCGTTTTGGCTGACCTGTGGCCCGGGTAGGCTCGGTATTCTCAGAGGACACGTCGTGAGGCCACGAAGAAAGCACCGCGGACTCGGCACCTAGCTTCTTGATCAAGAGTCTTCAGCAGAAGACTAGATTGTGCATGATCCCCTTGTAAAGTGTTAATACCCCTCCCCCTTGTGTACTCTTTTATTCTATATATTTAATCGGTGATGGTGAACATTATAATATTAAGTTCTTAACTTTCTTTCCCTACTCCCTTTTAAGTTACTTGCGTCACGGATCTCATCCCTTGATAGCCACTACTGGCTTGGGAACGGATACATATATCTTCCTCTAACAACATCAGAGTGAGAACCCCGTTGCGTCCCGAGAGGGCCGTAACACCAGATTATCTTGAGTTGATTTCGGGACTTTTTTAGTGTCCCCGCAGCCCGGTCCTTGACCAGGCCTCCACCCCCAGGAAGCAGCCCGTGACAGCTGACTAACTCCCAGGTACCTATTTACTGCTAGGCAACAGGGGCATAGGGTGAAAGAAACTCTGCCCATCGTTTCTCGCTGGCGCCCGGGATCGAACACAGGATTACAGGATCACAAGTCCAGTGTACTGTAAGCTCGGCCGACCAAAGGCAAACAGTGGTGCATGAATCACCACAGCTGACTCCAAGGGCGGTCAATCACCGAGCAGCAAAAGTCCTAGCAGAGGTAGACACTAAGGTGACTAGTGGAAGGTGGTCCCAAGCCCCAAGGGCAGTACTTACAGGGAAGGGGACCCAAGGTGCATGCAGCCCGAGTACTTGCGAAATTACTCCTGGCTCGCGCACCACCTAGTAGACAGGACCACACCACAAGGCACAAAACTGGAAAACACAGGAGCCAGAGGTGCACAACCTTACCAGTTTACATCAGCCACACAACTAGGGGGTTTGGATAGCTAGGGGCAGGGGTCTGGGCCTTTCCCTTCCCTCTCCCAGGGAGGAGGGGAGGTTGCACAGACAGCGGTGCAGTGATGTGGTGATGTCATGCTTGTTTGCTTCTTTTTTATTAGGGGACTTCTGTACACTAGTTCGGCTTTCAGTAGTAATATTTTAACCAGAATAGAGGTTTGTTTTGGGGTGCTTACCGTTCTGGGTGCCTGACCAGGTCAATGGCAGATATAGAATGCTTCCAACCACATGAGGGGTTTCTATAGGCCATTGCTCCTTGTGCCTCTCTGAGAGGGCCAGGTTCTGGCTCGTGGTCCCCAGTAGGCCTAGAACTCCATGCACATTGACTGATGGCAGAATTTAATACTGTATATTCATATCAGTCCGGTTAGCTCCGGGGAGCTGACAGGGCTCCCCCCCAGAAATAGACCGAAAGTTAAAATCTAAATACTGTACAGTATTTAATTAACCTACATACTGTACTAGTAAATTTAATCCAAAATAGTCAGAATAATAGAATTGAGGCCTCAGGAATGTATATTCCTCTAGAAAACAACAAAAATATATTTGCTCGTATTGTGCAGCAACTCTTTAACTCTCAGTGTAGCTAGAATCTTGTAGCTAATGCGGAAAGGTCTTTTGTACACTTTGTACAACGGACCTGCATTTATTCCCATGTTATATAAAACAGTTGAAAATCAACATTCACTTGAAGGGCAATGTAGAAGTGGATAAAATTTGCCACACCCCCTTTAGATACTACAGGGCAAGAGTAGACAAAGATAAACAGTACAGAATTACCCCTTATATTACCTACAGCAGTGGTTTTATGTGGAACTATAACTAATCTTAACCCTCCTGAGGACTGCTCATTAATCACACAAAGATCATCTAATCTTTAAAGTTACCTGTGGGTAGAACAGCCTGACAAACTTGAGGGATGGTTGTCAGTGCCTGAACCATAACTGGGACAAGTCCACTTAAGCTGATCGACAGTGTTACAGCTTGCTCCACAACAGCTTTTCCCGACTGCAAGCACAACCAGACATGTCTCTCTGAAGGCTGAAGAAAAACTAGTTTATAATCATTTTTTCTAAAGAAATACATACTGTACATTTATTCCTTGTTTATTTTGTACATATTTTCATATATTTACATACAATAAAACCAGCGTTGAATGTAATGAAACGCCATTTTCTGGGCGAGACCCGGAGGCTCGCCGGAGCCATACCGGGCTGATGTGCATATATTAGACTGTGGCAACCATAAATCAATGGAGTTCTAGGCCTACCGGGGACCAGAGCTAAAACCTGGCTCCCCCTCAAGAGAGGCACTAGGAGCAATGGCCTAAAGACACCGTGTAATTAGAAGCAGTTTTTTGTCTGCCATCTACCAGGTCAGGCACCCGGAAAGGTAGGAATTCCTAAACAAACTACTGTACTGCTGGTCAAAAATTGCAAACCGAAAGTCAAACCAGGAAACAGAACTCTCCAATCAAAAACAAGGAAACAAACACGATGTCACCAGTACCGCCACGCATCCATCTGTGCAACCCCTTCCCCTCCCCAGGAGGGGGAAAAAAAAACGAAAAAATATAAATAAAAAACGCAAAAAAACCAGCGTTGAATGTAATGAAACGCCATTTTCCGAGCGAGACCCGGAGGCTTCCCGGGGTTTATCCAGGAAGATATGCTAATATCAGACTTTGGCATCAGTCATGTGTATGGAGTTCTGTGGGCCTACCGGGGACTACGAGTCAGAACCTGACCCCCCTCAGAGAGGCATGGAGAGCAATGGCCTATAGAAACCCCCGTGTGGTTGGAAACATTCTATGTCTGCCATCGACCAGGTCAGGCACCCAGAAAGGTAAGCATCCCAAAACAAACCCCTATTCTGGTGAAAATTGCTACCAAAAGCTGAACAAGTGGATAGAACTCCCCAAAAAGAAACACGCAAATGAGCATGACGTTACGAGTCGCCGTGCCGCTGTCTACACAGCTTCCCCCTCCCTGGGAGGGAGAATGGGGAGCCCCAGACCCTCACACCGGCTATCCACCCTTCAGTTCTGAGGCTGGATGTCAAAAAACAAAAAAAAAAAACGCCGACCGGAGGGAGGGAGGGATGCCAGGGAGCCTCCGGGTCTCTCCCAGAAAATGGCGTTTCATTGCATTCGACGCTGGTTTTCTGGGGGGAGCCCCGTCGGCTCTCTGGAGTTACCTACCCAAAGATGAAAACAAGAGGGACCTAATCTGGAAGGTGGAAGATACATACCCCCAATGCAAAGCGGAGACAAAAACCACAACTGCCAACCCAAGGCCACACAGGCCCGACAAGGTCCAGGAACATCAACGAAGGAACGCAGAGCCAACCAACGAACGACATGGGCACAGGGACAGACAGCAAGCTGGCAGGACCGAACCACCCAGCGGACAACCCGAGAGAACCACACCCTGGAACAGGGAAGAGGGGAACTCTTAACAACCCAAAGCATGACCCCGGTCACGGCAGCCATGGCACGCCAAGAATGGCACAGTGCCGCACCCGAACACTAAAACACAATGCACCCCCGGCCAGACCAACCAAGCATCAAACAACCCAAGGACCCCTCCAGAAAGCAGCCATGCCAATCTTTGCCAGAAAAGAAGGAGACAGCCGCAAGCGAACAAACCTATAAGGAAAATCAAAAGATCCGAAACCCAGGCGCCGAAGGAGGGCATGAAGCACTCTAACCCGACCCAACAAGAAAAGAGCCTCGGAAAACAACTTGGTACCGAAGGGGCCATCACAAACCGAGGAGAAGAGAAAAGAGCACGCAATTCAAGAACTAGGATGGTCCAAGTGGTGCAAGAGCAGGCCGGAGGTGAACCACGCCAAAGACGGCTCACGGAGTGGTGCCGAGGCAACTTCCAAAATTGAAGCAACCCGGAGCAGCTCCGCCAGTGCCGCACGAGACAAGGTGACAATATGGGGCAAGATGATGGACCCAAAACTCCACAAGAGAAGGACCAGACCACACCAAGAAGACAGCAAACCGCCGAAGGGACAAAGAAAAAGGAAGGACCACCAGAGAAAACCCCACACTGCCACCAAGACAAAGCACACAGGTGGGACACCATCAACGAAGCCACCTAACCACCAACAGATAGCGAGATACTAGAGGCAGAACCGAACCAGCCCCGCCATGGATTGATCGAGCATAGGAAAAGGCGGAGCCGCGGGAAAACATCGGGTGCGACTACCGAGCAAGCAAGGCCGAAACCCAAGCCGGCAAGGATAGAGAAGGAACGTCTGCCATACAGAAAACTACCCAATGCCAGCGAGCTTGCCAGGAGATCAGAGACACAGTGGTCCCGATGCGAGACTCGTGAAAAGTGACACCACAAGATCCGGAAAATGCCAACTGGCAGGGTAAGCCAGGAAACCAGGAACCCAAACCTGGTAAGCCAGGAATTAACCAAACACAGGGACGGCACAAAAGCAGGGAACTGAACATGGACAAAGTCCAACCGAGCCCCCCCACACAGAGAGAACCCCAGCAACATTAGAATCCCGAGACTGTGCAACACGCCTCCATGACACATAAGGGGCAAAACAGGTCGACCCCGCACAGTGACCAAGAGAGGAGCAACACCTCCAAAGGATACCTGAACAACCAGGCTGTAAGTAATACGTCAGGCTGCGCGTAGCCGCGTCAAACAGCCTGGGCGACCAGACCAGCAACGAGGAGGCCTGGTCACCGACCAGGCAGTGGGAACGCCAAGCCCCGGAAACACCGCAAGGCAATTGCAAGGCAGCAGTAGGTGTCAAAAAGCACATACTAAACCACACAACAAGGTGTAACGAGAGGGGCGAGGTAACATCAGAACTATTATATCCCCTGACAGTTAGCACAACACAAAAAAGTGGAAACTGGTACAGGGCTTCTCGCAGATGTCAAGTCCTGATGAGTAACCGACACACAAAATAATCAAACCACCCCTCACATAGTACCCCACAAGTCAATCGACCTGAAGTGGATACAGGAAAACAAGCCATACAGACTAGAAAAACTGCCCCAGCACCAGCAGCGAGGGACACGAGTGTAGAAGGAAGATGAGGAACGAGGAAGACAGGCAGCAAGGGGAATGAAAGGGACAGGACCAAGAACACAGAGGCCATGTCTATATCAGGCGAATGACAGCCGAGAAGCGGGACCAAAGAGCCAGAGCTCAACTCCCACAAGCACAGCTAGGTAAGGACAACTAGGTGAGTACAGAGAACCTAAAGTATATGGGTTCCACACCACACGTTGCGGTTGGTCGTGTACATTACGTTACCGGCTGCTACTTGGTCCGTTTTCTGGTCTTTTCCTTGCCTATTTCAGTTTTTCCTCCCTCTATGCTACACATGGCTGTGTATCATGGTCAGTGCTTATTGGCTATACTGTTGTTGGGTGCTGGGGTGGGCCTCTGTCCATGTGCAGTTCCCCGATTTTGGACTTGTCTTGAGTTGATTTCGGGCTTTAGTGTCCCCGCGGCCCGGTCCTTGACCAGGCCTCCACCCCCAGGAAGCAGCCCATGACAGCTGACTAACTCCCAGGTACCTATTTACTACTAGGTAACAGGGGCATAGGGTGAAAGAAATTCTGCCCATCATTTCTCGCCGGCGCTCGGGATCGAACCCGGGACCACAGGATCACGTGTCCAGCGTGCTGTCTGCTCAGCTGGCCGGCTCCCTAGTGTTCAGTTTTGGTACCGAGTTTTCACTTTTTCCTTGTACACTATCTCACTGCAGGCTTCTGTGTTGTAAAGTCTGCGGGAGGTTGTAGGCTTCCAGTCACCGCTCCTGCCCTACTGGTTTCTTTTCTTGGGACAGGGGTAGCCGAGTGTCCGGTCCTGGCTACGATTTTTCTTTGTTCCTTTTCCGGAACGTACGTGTTTGTTTTCCTGCGTAGTTCTCCTCCTGCATATCCCGGAGAAGCATGCGTTGTTCTTCCCTGCTTGAGTTGGTTGCACTGCTCCTTTGGGTTGAGGGGTTTCTCTTTTTCGCTTTGTGTCTCGCACTCTAGTTCGTGGTGTTTGTTTTCCTCGTTGGCCTCTGCCTGGGCTCTGGCTCTTCGGTGTTTGGCCTTGTTGGTCCTTCAGGGGTCCTGGGGAGGGTTCCTCCCAGACGGGGCATGTCTGCTCACCCAGGTTGGTTCCTTTTCGGCTCGCCGGAATTGGATTCGTGCTTCCCTGGTGGCCGTTCCTTCTGGTTTTGCCAGCCTTGGTTGGGGGCACTGCTTTACTTGGTTTCCGATCCTGAGGGGCTTACCGCGGCTCTGCCTCTTTTTGCGGATCGGTCCAGCCCTGTACGAGGCTGGTTCATTCTTCCCCCACAAGTCTTCATGTCTCGGGTTTTTTGTCTCGAGTTCTCGTCGCTTGTGTGGGCACTGGTGGCTTCGTTGTTGGTCTCCTTCCTGTGTGCTTCATCTCGGCAGCATTGTATAGTTTTCTTGGCGGTCCTTCCGGGTTTTCCTATCAATGCGAAGGGTTCTTCGATCTCCGATAGGGTTGTCTTGTCTTTCCCTTCGGGGTTGCTCCGGGACCGTTGTCTGGTACCGTGTACTGTCGCCTCATCTTGGGTAGCGCTGGCGGGGCCGCTCTGGCTTGCATTCGGTGTTGAATTTCCTTCTGCTCCGTTCCGCTTGCTGTCTTTAGTGTTGTTTCACCTCCGGCCTGCTCTTGCACTTCCGGAGCCGTCCTGGTCGTTGGCCCGGGTGGTCATTTTCTTTTTCTTCTCGGTTGTCGTGATCCCTTTGGTTCTGGTGTGCCTTTGTTTTGTTTTCAGGTCTCCTATTGGTGTTGATCTCTAGGGGCGGGTTGGGGAGTTTCTGGCTCTCCTCCGGCGCCTGTGTTTTTCTGCCTTGTTTGGTCCTCGTGATAGGTTGTTCGTTTGATGCAGTCTCCTTCTCTTCGGGTGATGTTTGGGTCTGCTGCTTTCCGGAGGGGTCCTGGATTGATGCTTGGTTGGTCAGGCCAGGGGTGCTTCCTTTGTTGTTCGGTTGCAGCTCTTCGCTGTTCTCTGCTCGTCTTGGCCTCTGGGGCCATGGACGTGATTTGGTTTGCCCGGGTTCCCTTCCTGCCCTCCTTGTTCTGGGGTTCGGGTCTCCCGGGTCGTCTGCAAGGTCTTTTCATTTTGTCTGTAGTCTTGTTTTTATGTTAAGAGCATGTAGCGTCCACCTCCCGGATCTTTCCCTCTTTTCCTTATCTGTGGTGAGGTAGCTCCGGGGCGCCAACGGGGCTCCCCCCAGAAAACCAGCATTGAATGTAACGAAATGCCATTTTCTGGGCGAGCCCCGGAGGCTCTCCAGCATCTCTTCCTCCCTCCGGTCGGTGGTGTTTTTCGCACTTTTTGACATCCAGCCTAAGAACTGAAGGTTGGGTCGTTGATGAGTGGGTCTGGGGCTCCCCCTTCCTCCTCCCAGGGAGGGGGGGTTGTGCAGACAGCAGCGAGGCAACATGATGAAGTCATGCTAGGTTGCTAATTTTCGTTTGGGGAAGTTCTGCTCATTTGTTCGGCCTTCGGTTGCAATAGTTTTATCAGAATAAGGGTTTGTTTTGGGGTACCTATTTTTCTGGGAGCCTGTCCTGGTCGATGACAGACATAGAATGCTCCCAACCACAGGGGAGGGGGTCTCTGTAGGCCATTGCTCCTCATGCCTCTCTAGAAGGGGTCAGGTTCTGGCTCGTGGTACCCAGTAGGCAAGAACTCCATGCATTGACTGATGTCAGAAAGTTATACTGTACAGCTAAAGGACTAAGCATAAGCCCAATGTGCAGAAATTAGTTTCAAGGAAAACCAATAAAGATCACTTAAATTAAATCTCTACAGGAATTAAGTCCTCCTCTCTACAGAAGGAGGTATTTATCAAGGGTGGATGACAGGCTACGTGTGGGTCCATCAGGAAAGTTAAGATAAAATATCAAACACTAAAGAAACTACTTAACATCAATGTAGTATAAATAAATTCATTATTAAATGAATACCAAATACCCAAATTACAAACATTAAAAGCTTACCACTGATGAATTTTGCCCAGCCAGTTGATTAAATACTGCTGTCAGCTGATTACTAAAGTCCGCTGCCATGAGTCTCTCATCTAGTCCATATGCAAGATGCTCTTCAATAACCGACAGCAGCTGCTTAGCAGGAAGCACTGCTGCCATATCCAGAATAAGCTGAATGTAAGAGAAGGCTCATGTCACAGACTGCAAGATCAATTAATAAAACAGGAACATTTGTTGCACGCAAGATTACATACAAGCAATAAACCATTGCTTGAAAGATATTTAAATCTAGATTTTTCTATATTCTTGTTGAGATATGTAAATATATCAATGTGCTTAAAATTCATTGCAAGATCCCGTAACTGAAAACTTGCATAAGAGTAACCACTTGCTGCAGGTGGATAAAGGCATTCCCATACATTATCACTGCTCAGCTTTCCTCAGCTTTCTTACCTATTGGGGGACAAGTATGTCTTAATTTCAACTGTCCATTTGAAAGCGGGACATTTTTTATTTTGAAATGTAGAATCTACTCAAATATTACCTTGGTATAGTATTTTTAAGCCTGGGCATAATACCTCTGATTACAGGACAGGATTGAGCCTCCTAAGAGCTAATTTTGATGCATCTTCCGATTTCTATTGAACTGCACCTTATTCCATTAAATTAACTGCCTCAAATACACACACACACTCCTTTACCTCTACCAAATAAAAGTTATTGGCTTCTCTTTGCTAGAGATTTGCAAGCATATTGAGCATAACCTGTCTTCCTTATGTTACTTTTTAATCCTACCATTACACCTTCCTTCAGCTCTTTTACACAAGTGTAATTTTATTTGAAATGCAGTTACTCACTCAAAACTAATGAGCCAAAGGAAATAATTAATAAATAGTGGGCGAGGTTAGTGAAATGCTTCACCACTATATGTGAAGAGGAGCCAGAGAGCTTGCAACCTTCCATAGGAGGATAAGGATTCAAGCTCAGAAGTGGTCCCAGGAAGACCTAAAAATTAATTCCTTTGAATTGCATCACAGATATTTGTAAAAGAGGAACTTCCATAGACCTGGGAGCAAAATTTAGTTTGGTTACCAAGTGAGCTACTGAAAAACTGGATTTTATACAACTGAGAAGCAACTGCAGCTTATTAGACTCGCTCTTGTAATAACACAATCAGAATAAAGATCATTAATATTTATGCTTATTTTTTAGAATTGTTTATGAGGAAATTTTAAATAGCATTGTTGTAAATTGCTTTGAATAAATCATGTTCCCTTGGTGCTATCTTGTTTCATTTTAAAATTTCTGCTATACAGTAGTCCATTTACAAAGTAAAACCAGCATTCACACACCAGAAGTTCTGTTGATTTCCTGTTTCTTAATATATTAACAATATACAGATGGATTGGGAACTGGCAGTTCCAAGTCTCTTTCTGCCTTTGTCAGTCGGCATCTCTCTCTACCTACCTCCCTCCGTACAGTACTTACCTACCTACCTACCTACCTCGGTACCTACCAGTTCCAAGTCTCTTTCTGCGTGTGTCAGTTGCCATCTGACAGCTGAATGAGACTATCACAGTCTGAACACAATGCTGTTCATGATGTTCACAGTACTAGGTAGGCAGCCACAGCACACTGCCATTCTTTGGTCCATCTAAGCATTTTGAAACAATTTCTCGTGTTCCTTTACATAATCAATTTGTGGAAAATAATTTACAATATTTAGTGACGAGGATTCTGATAATAGCAGCATTGTGGTGAGAATTAGTGATGTATGTAGCATGATGGAAGGAGGATTCGTGTGCCAAGCGAGGCAAGCGTTGTTAGCCGACTGGTGTGTTGGTGGCATTATGCTGTTTGGACCCATCATACCTGCTTAGTGGTTTTTTATGGTGCACAAAACTGTAGATACAGTAGTTATAATATATATTTTGTATACTGTACTGTAATAATAGCCAAAACCGTTTTATTGTTCTAGGAATATAGTAATTGTATCAGTAATATGCTCACCATATTTTTCAGTATATCAATGGTCCAGACCTTTTATTGAATATATACTGTATTACAAATTACACACTATTAAATAATATTAATGAAAAAAAAAAACAGCATTGAATGTAATGAAATGCCATTTTCTGGGTGAGCCCTGGAGGCTCCCTGGAGCTATCGGGCTAAAATGCAATACATTAGACCAGGGCATTAGTCAATGGAGTTCAGCCTATTGGGGACCAAGAGTCAGAACCTGCCTCCCTCAGAGAGGCACAGGAAGCAAAGGCCCTGGAAAACCCCTCTGTGGTTGGGGGTTTTCCTTATCTACCATCCACTGGGGTTAGGCACCCAGAAAGGTAGGCATAACAAAACAGACCACCACATGGTATGAAAATTGCAACCAAAATCCAAACAGGCAGAACTTATTCAATTCCCAAGGAACAAGCTAACATCACACCACGCTACAGCACCACTCGTCCAGCCCTTCCCTTCCTCGTGCAACCCTTCCCTCCCTGGGAGGGGGAAGGGGGAGCCCTAGACCCCCGTGCCGGCTACCTAGCAATTCCAGTTCGGAGGCTACACATCAAAACATAAAAAAATCGCCGACCGGAGGAAGGGTGCCAAAGAGCCTCTGGGGCTCACCTTACCTTGACCTTGTCCAGAAAATGGCGTTTCATTACAATCAATGCTGGTTTTCTGTGGAGAGCCCCCTACAGCTCCCTGGAGCTACATAACCAAAGATAAGGAAAAGAGAGACTTACCCAGGAGGCAGCTCCCACACACCCCTCAACTTGAAGTTAAGACAAAAGGCTGGGATTTGCGACCCAAAGCAACACAAGAACGCACAGGCCCAGGAACGTTAACAAGATGTTAGGCAACCAGGACCCTGTTCGACCTCCAAAATCCCCACGCCCGAATATCAGCCCAAGACATGTTGCCAAAGACGGCAGCCAACAGAGCAAACTTCCTAACATCATGGGAACGAGAATAAACCACAGGCTGGCTAGACTTAATAACCCTGCAGACAACGTGGGAGACCCGAGCCCTGGAACAGGTAACGAGGGAACCGGATCAACCCAAAGTGCATCCCGGCCACAGAAGCCAAAGCGCACAGGTAACGGCAAAGAGTCACAACCGGACACTAAACATGATGCACCCCTGGCCTGACCAACTAAGCATCAATAGCCCAAGGACCCCTTCGGAGAGCAGCCGTGTCATTCTTCGTCAGAAAAGGAGAAGGATGCAACCGAACAAAATGACTACCAGGACCAAAGAGCAGGAAAACCTGCACCGGAGGAGAGCATGAAGCTCAATGACCTGACCACCAGAGGCCAATGCCAACAGAAACAGAGCCTCGGAAAAACAATCTTAAACAAAAGGAGTCACCACGAACTGAGGAGAAGAAAGATAGGAGAGCACCCAGTCCAAAAACCAGGATGGCTCAGGCAGCACATGAACAGGCTGGAGATGAAACAAAGCACGAGAAATCTTACGGAACAAGGCAGAAGTAACAGCCACCCCAAACACAAGCTGGAGTGGCTCCGCCAGCCAGCCCTGCACTATGAGACGACAGTATTAGGCATTAAATGACGATCCTGAAAATGCAAAGACAGAAAGGACAAGACAACCCGATCAGAAAGAGAAGACAACCCTAGAAGGGAGAGAAAATGGCGGTAAGAATGCCAGGAAACTTCATTCTATCGCCAAGACGCTCTCAGGTGGGCCAGCATCAACGAAGCCACCTGAACACCACACAAATGGTGATAACGCGCGTCAAAGAGACCAGATGCGAAGAGCGGAGGAGAAAACCGAACCAGCAGTGTACCGGAGCGGTCCGACCGGCTGGAAGAGGCTGAGCCACGGTGTGTTGGTGCACAAAACCAATGTTGGTGCATTGGTCCTCAATGCTCCGGGTTTGGACACCGAGCAAGCAGAGCCTAAACCAAGGATAGACCGGCCACCAAGAGGATACTAGGACTACGCTCCAGTGGTAAGACTCAACCGAGCCAGAACCCGAAGCAACAGCTGGACCGGGGGAATACGTACAGGTAACCCCACATCGACCAGTCCTGAAGAAAGGCATCCACTGCGCAGGCCTCAGTCAGGAAAGGGCGCCACGTATACCGGGAGATGCCGAGACCACGCCGACACGAAGAGGTCCACTTCCGGGAGTCCTTACATCCGGCAGAGCCAATGGAAGGAGTGGCGTCAACCATCCACTCCGTAGACAGGGAATGAACCAAGACAGGCCGTCCGCCAGGACATTGGACACTCCCCGGATATGAATTGCATGGAAAGCCAAACCCCAAGAAGCCAGAAGACAAGTCCCACAATTAATATAATAAAAATATAATAAAATGTGTGGACCATTGCTATACTCAAAAATAAGGTGAGCATATTACCGATACAATCAGCCTCAAAGAGGCAAGGACCGAAGAGAACCCCTGCGGTGAAGGCAATGAACTACCGGGGAACAGTCCGAATGGAGCCGGATGGATTAACCCCAAGCGAATCAAACCCTCTGAAGCAATAGCGAAACTGCCACGAACTCCCACACCATGCAGTGAACTCGACGGAAAGACGGACCCCGCCACCCTTAGCGAGCCTGGAGAGCACTAGGCACAAAGCCCCAGCCGAGAGATAACGCATCCGTGAACACACCGAGCGAGGGCTTGGGTAGGCGCGCCAAGGCACTGATCCCTGAATGACCCCTGAAAAACCTGAAGAGGAAGACAGCAATGCAGCAACTGATGCAAAGTCCCCAGAGGCTAAGCCCAGAGATTGCAAGAGGTGGAAGGGAGGACCCCGAAGGAACCAGAACAGACGCCGAAGCCAGAACCAACCTGGCGGGTAAACCAGCACAACAAAGTTCAGATTCCCCCAACTCTTCGTACAACCGTCGCGTGACCCGGGAACCCCCCAGAACCAGCTGAAGGCGGGACTGCAGCCTGACCAACGACTCCGCAGGGCGAGACAGGGAAGCAGTCCGAGAGTCCCACACGAGACCCAGCCAGGTCTGAACCTGGGATGGAACCAGATGGAACTTCCTCCAGTTCACCAGGAACCCGAACCAGGTGAGCTGGGAAAGAACCACACCCCTGGCAAGCAGACCAGCTGGGAGCCCACACCAACCAGTCATCGAGGTAGGAAGTAGGCAAGAACCTGAACCCCTAGCAGATGCAGACGGGTCACCATGACCCAGGTAAGACGTGTGAACACACAAGGTGCCAGATTCAAGCCAAAGGGAAGACAATGAAAGCAGTAAGCCTGATGTCCCACAACAAAACCCAATCAGTCCCTGAACCCCTGATGAATAAGTACATGCCAATAAGTGTCCTGGAGGTCCAAGGACTCCATCCAGGCCAACGACTCCAACAGAAGCCGGACCGAAGACAGAGTGGTCATCCAAAACGAGAGGCAAGGAAGCCAGGGGATTAGATTGGACAAATCCAGAATGAACCACAGAACCGCACAGTCCCGTTAGCTATATAGTCTTAATGACCTGGTGCTTTGACCAGACCACACACTAGAAGGTGAAGGGACGACGACGTTTCTGTCCGTCCTGGACCATTCTCAAGTCGATTGTGAATTTCTCTCACAATTGACTTGAGAATAGTCCAGGACAGACCGAAACGTCGTCGTCCCTTCACCTTCTAGTGTGTGGTCCGGTTAAATTACTTTAGCCACGTTATTGTGACTCATCGCCTGCACCTGGTGCTTTCTCCCAATAGTTCCCTTCCTTTCCCTTCCCGTTTTGGTACTGGAAACGGGCGGGACACCCACTTGAGGGATGGGGTCGTTTCGACTAAGCCCAAGTGCACCTACTCCGAGATGACCTGACGGAGCGCAGGGGAAGAAGCCTGCCCCAGGAGCCCCGAACCCCCCGAAGGAGGAGGAGCCGCCCAATGCCACCACAGGCCAGAGGATACAACCTGAAATGCCAACAAATCATGGAACTAAGCGTGAGCGAACAGTGCGCGCCTCTCCCCCCCCCCGCCCATCGCCCCATCAATGGGGTGAACCACAAAAGGGCCGACACCACTCACAAGAAGCCGGACAATGAATAGAGCGATCATTCACTGGCCAGAGGACACCAACTCTGAAGGAAGCGCTGGCTCAGAAGCTGGCATCAATGACCCACCCTGACTGGAAGAACCCCATGCCCTGGCATGAACGTTCCCAGAAAGCCATGAACGGCCACCCCGGAGAACCAACAAGTCAGATAGACAACTACAACAACATGTAGCCACCAACAGAAACAGCGTGACAGCAGTCTCCCCAAACAACAACAGACAAAACAGCAACGAAAATCTACGAGCCAGGGCACAAGCAGATTCCAAAGAGAGAGCGAGCACAGCCTGCCGGCACGCGAGACGAGAAGCAAATAACAGAGACACGCCTCCTTGAGAGTCGGAGCAAACAGATTCAACAACACAGCCGATGTACTAGCCGCCGAAGCCAGCGCACCAGACGAAAGCCCGGCACTCAACACCTACACATCGTCCTCATGCCAGTCTGAGGAAGGGAAAAGAAGAACAAAACCGAAGCCAAATGCCCACAGGTGTGCAAATCCTCAGCAACCAAAGACACAGAAAGGGTGGGAACCTGCATGTGCAGCTGCACAAGGCCAACATCCCAAGGAAGCACAGGGGCGAACAAGCACGTATTAAGGTGCTCAAACTCCCAAACCCCCCCCCCCAGGTAAACCTGCTGAACAGTAGAAGTTTCTCGCCACTCAAGCGTGCAACTCCAACAGAACCCATGCCACACCCCCAACGAAAAGAACCGACAGTCCACCACCCAGAAAAACTCCGGAACCTCCAAACACACCCAATACGGGAAAGAAGAACCGAACTGAAACGAGGACGGATCCATCACATAGGCAGAATCTGGGTCTCGCAGGAGGCATGCAGCAAATGCCTCCACAACCTCCCTAGGGCAGATACGAGACAGAAAACCTCCGGAAAGGAGGAGCCAAGGAACCCAAGGGAACCCAGAACCAAACCCGGGGAGGAGCTGACCCCAAATCATACTCATACACGCAAGTGGGGGTAAGAAAACCCCTCCCCCTGCAACAACAAGTCCCGTGAAGAGGGCACCAAAACCCAAGCGGGATCAAAGGAGGGCCCAAGCCCCCCAGGTCAACTCCTTCCCAGCCCCGGGATCCTCCAAACCAAGACTTGGGGCAGAGCAGTCCTCCATACCCTTGACCCCTGAAGAAAAGACAGTCCACGAGAAAGGCAGAAAAGAAGGAAGCCTGCTGGTGGGACCCAGGAGCCTCGGCAGGAGGAACCAGCTTGAATGTCTCCGTCCCCAACCTGACTGGGGCAGCCCACGAAGCCGGCCGAGTCTCATTGCCAACTTAACCCTGCCCCGACTCCGAAACTCTCAGTTGTTTGGGAGCTGAGAGCAGGGGGTGGGGAAGCAGGAACAACAACTGGGAAAGGACCAGGGAACGCGGACAGAACCAAAGTCAAACCGACTAACGCCCCCAAGTCCAGGTCCCTAAAACAAAAATGAGGTAGCCTTGGGGCATCCGGGTAGGCAACCAACCTAGAGCGTTGCAGCAACCTAAACCTAGCATGCAATGCAGATGCTGACTGTACTCAAATATCAATGTCATCAGAATGGGTAAATTGGAGAACAAGTAGAGAGCACGACTCTCAAGACTCCGGGTCAAAGGTGTCGTCAACCCAACAGGCAACATGACGGGCAAAAACGGTTACTGTCACCCTGAAATAAGGGCACACAGCAACCTTTAAACTCACACAAGGCGAGGTGGAAACCCTACCAGCAAACGATGCCACTTCCTACCCAAGGCCAAACAAAGGCTACGAAAACCCCAGCTGGCCCTAAGGGCGGGTTAAGTGCCGAGCAACAAAGACGGAAGTGGTTCCCGAAAATTCTATGGAAGGGAACCCTAGAACCCAAGGGTAGAGTGTTTTCTTCCCTAGGCACCCTAGTGCCTAGGGAAGAAAACCCTAAGTGCATGAAGCCCCAGCACTCTCAAAGTTCTCCTGGTCACCATGCCTCACACACAGCAGAACACATTACTAAGGTACACAACTGCCTAGAATCCGAGACCAGAGTCAACGTCCGCTCCAGACAACATCAGCCAATGAACTGAAGTTGTTGGGTAGCTGGCATGGGGGAGTCCAGGGCTACCCCTCTCCCTCCCTGGGAGGGGAGGGCTGCATGGACAAGTGGCGCGGCAGCAGTGTAGTGTTTGCTTGTTTCTATAAGTAGGAGAGAGTTCTGCCTCTCTGTTCAGTCTTCATTGCAATTTTCTTACCATGTGGGGTCTGTTTTGTTATGCCTATCTTTCTGGGTGCCAACCCCAGTCGATGGCAGACATGGAATGCCTCCAAATACATGGGGGTTTCCATAGGCCATTGCTCCCTTTGCCTCTCTGAGGGGGGCCAGGTTCTGGCTCATGGTCCCTGGTAGGCAGAACTCCAATTGCTGGATGCCCCAGACTAATATAACATATCAGCCCGATAGCTACAGGGAGTCAAAGGGGCTCCTCTCAGAAAAAAAAAAAAATTCTTTCATTCGCACCACAAAATCAACCAAATTCATGGTCTGTAGTTAGGGGTTTAAGCAGATTTAAATAGTCATCAATAAAACCTAGATAATTATTATACATTACTTACATTTAACCAATCGGCACTGGAGTGTTTCCCCGCTTTGTTATGCTGGATGAATCTTAATAAAATATCCTGCCTCATACTACAAGGAATTTCTGCACTGTATGCTTTCACACACTCCTGGACATCCTGTGATGCAAAAATATCTCTCTTCATTAAAATTCCAAGCAGCTTTGGCTGACGATCATCTTTCAGTTCTATTTCCTGTAACAACTCCTTAAGTGTGAGAGCTTCATCAGGATCATAGTCTGGGTCTGATGCCACTTCTTTGAAGAAATTCAAGAGAGATTGGAACTCACTAGAGTTCAAGGACTCTGGTATGTCTGGATGTGAGTCTAAGATCCTTAGTATATCAAAAGCTATGTTGCATATGACTGACTGTATGCTTTTTTGAAACACTTTCCCAGTGAAAATTGAAGAGTTCCCATGGACTGTTACTAATGCTGGTAAAATGAGATCATTCCACGTCATCCAAATATCCACACTTATTGCTTTACAATTCAACTGACACACACTTAGGAGGGATCTAATAGTTTCTTTGATAAATGAAAGGCAAGGTTCTGTGCCAGAAAGATCTCTCTCATTTTTCCATAAACTTATCCACACTTGCAATGATGTATAAACATCAGGTTCTTTTAAACACTGACCAGCATAGACAGTAAGCATTAAATACACAAATTCACAGATATACAAATAATAATAACCACTTGACTTAACCAATACTGGTGTCTCACTTGATATACTCTTTGTGGATAAAAATTTCAATAATAAATGTAAACATTCTATATGGCTTGAATTATCTTTAGCAATTTCATGTTGAAAACTAAAGAGTAACCCTTTCAAAAGTTCTAAAGTGATCGCAAGTGTCACTGGTGTTACTTCATCTATGCAAATGAAGTACTGTTTCATTATTTCCTGGATAACCTCAGGCGAGACCCATGATAAAATTGGGGCCAAGAACCTGTACATTTTCTGACTCCTGATAACAGAGAAAAATGCAGATTCTGAAAGTACTGGCAATGTCACAACAACAGACTGAAAATCTTTGCTGGTTTTTATAATTGAAAGTTCCCGTATTCTTCTACAGCATAACAGCAGAAGTAGTGTTGCCCTTGCACGAAAATCATCAAATTGCTTGCTTTTGTTACCAATTGGACTCGCCTTCTTGATTCGCAGAAAGCAATCACCAATGTTCTTAACCAATTTTCTGTCATCGACTACTTCACCATCTGTAAGAAAAATAAAGTATCAATTAACACACATTGATACAAATTTATGCTATCTAAAAATCTTTTGCTTGCATTCCTGTGATGCAAAGATAATGCAATGTGCATCACTGAGTCGTGCAACTTCACAAAATATGAAATTTTCAGTAGTATGTGCAGATTGGTCTTCCTCCAAAATAATCTTTCCTGCCTCTATTCTACACAGAGGCCGACCTGTGAGAATCGGCTCTAATACACAACGTACCCAACATGAACTTGAGTCCTGGCTTTGTTGCCGTTTACTCTCTCTCCTTTCACAGCATATACTCAAATGCTCTAAACTTTCTAACAAACGTAACCTAACATAAGCTTGCCTTTCCATTTATTTTTCTTTCTCTTTCCTTCTTTATTTTTCTTTCCCTTGTTTTCTCTAACAATCTCTTGCTTATTCCTATTACTATACCCTTCTTGTTGGGTGGGATTGGGCGATTATAAATAGGAGCTGCCTCATATGGGCCAATAGGCCTTCTGCAGTTACCTTTGTTATGTTCTTATTCCAATTACTATCCCCTTTATTATACCTTACCTTTCGTATCTTTTGCCTTGCTTTTTCTTCCTTTAAGATTTTCTTCTCACCTCTTTCTTGCCTATTTATTGCTTTCGCCTCCTTCCCTCATCACAATCGACTTGAGGATGGTCCAGGACGGACTGAAACGTTGTCGTCCCTTCACTTTCTAGTGTGTGGTTTGGTCAACATATTTCAGCCACGTTATTGTGACTCCTTGTCTGTACTGTATGTGCAGAAATGTTTTCAAATAGCATGCCACACAAGTCAGCAGAGCTTAGCAAGGCTATTTTGTGCAAGGAATACACAAACAAATGAACTATAACTGCAAATGAGTGTTGCACATGTGCCTTAAATGTTTATAGCGATTTGAAAAATATTGCAATTTAGGCAGTTTATTAGCCTATCATGGAACAGCAAAGAAAAAATGTGTACGGCCATTGATAAAGATCAATAACCAAAATCTAAAGTTCTAATTATCTCCTGGAGTAAAGCTTACTCTCATCAAGATTACTTCAGTTATGGAGGAGTTATCAATTAATACAGTATTGTATAAAAGATATAATGTAGAATAGTATCTGACAAACAGCTTTTCAAACAAATGTTCATAAACATTGAGACACAGCTGTTCACTGCCAGAGCATAAATAAATATTTCATTATAATTATGGAAATATGAAATTATTATGCATATACAGTGACACCTCGACTTACGATTGCCCTGACTTACGATATTTTCAAGTTACGATATAAATCTGATCAGAAAATGCGACTTGACTTCCAATAGTGTCGTCGGCACTAACGATATTCGTTGATATGCGTTTGGGTCAACCAAGCGCATGGTTCCTGGTCACGCGAGCCGACCTCCCTCAGTTTACCAGAGCCATCCGCTTAGTGACAATCACGCTTACAAGAAATTCCATTATTTTGGTGATTTTTTGTTTTTTGAACATAAAACTGATTATTATATATCACATCATGGGTCCCAAGAAAGTCAGTGGCAAGGTTCAAAATATGAAAACACGTAAGGATGACCATAGAAGAAAAACAAGAGATCATTGGTAAACATGAAGATGGTGTGCGGGTTGCTGAACTTGTTAGGCAGACAACAAATTTCAGTCAACAATATCCACCATACTTGCAAAGAAAAGGGACATTATGAGTGCTAAAATGGCAAAAGACATATCAATAATCACAAAACATAGAACACAAACACTTGAAGATGTTGAACGGTTGTTATTAATTTGGATACACAGCAAGGATAGGGTGATAGCATTTCAGAGGCCATCATTTGTGAGAAAGCAAGGAAATTGCATGAAGATCTCATAAAGAAAACCCCTGGAACGAGTGATGCAGATGCCAAGGAGTTTAAGGCGAGCAGAGGATGGTTTGAGAAATTTAGAAAAAGAAGTGGTATTCATAGTGTTGTGAGGTATGGGGCGGGTGCCAACTCTGACAAACCAGCAGCTGAAAGATTTTTGGTGAATTTAAAGATTTTGTGCAGAGTGAGGCATACCTACCACAACAAGTGTTTAATAATAATAATAATAATTTTTATTTAGGCAAAGGTACATACATAAAGAGATTTTACAAAGTTTGTTGGCTTTATAGATAAGAGCTAGTACATACAATGCCTAAAGCCACTATTACGCAAAGCGTTTCGGGCAGGAAAAAACACTACTGACTAAAGCTTAAAACTAATGGGTAAAAGGAAAAAAAATGCGTTGAGTACAAATAAAAATAGAGGTAAAAGAGGGGGGAACATTGTTGAAAAAACAGCACAACTACAATTACAAATTATTACAGAAAATTACATTAAAACAGCGTCGACTTTTTATAAAAAAAAAAAAAAAAAAAAAAAACATGGGTTGACAATAGAGGGGTAAGGTAGGTTACAGGGAATTTATTAGGTATAGCTTCGTTTTTAACTTAAACTGGTTGAGAGAGGTACTGTCTTTAACATGGTTGGGAAGGTCATTCCACATTCTGGGCCCCTTGATTTGTAGAGCATTTCTGGTTTGATTAAGTCGTACTCTAGGAATATCAAAACTATTTATTTCTGGTGTGGTGCTCATGGGTTCTGTTACAACCTTCTATGAAGCTTTTGAGATCAGGATTGGCATTACAGTTTAGCGTTTTATATATGTATAGTACACATGAGAGAATGTGCAGTGACTTAATGTCTAACATATTCAGGGATTTGAGTAGGGGTACCGAGTGATGTCTGGGGCCAGAATTGGATATTGTCCTAATAGCAGCTTTGTGTTGAGTAATTAGAGGACGTAAGTGATTTTGGGTAGTAGAGCCCCAAGCACAAATACCATAGTTGAGATATGGATAGATAAGAGAGTAATAGAGAGTCACCAGGGCAGGGCGTGGTACATAATATCTGATCTTAGAAAGAATGCCCACAGTTTTTGAAACTTTTTTTGATATGTTTAGAATGTGTCCCTGGAAATTCAGCTTGTGGTCAATGAGAATGCCAAGGAATTTGCCATCTAATTTGTTACAAATTTGGGTATTGTTTATTTTGAGATTTATTTGATTAGAGGATTTATTGCCAAACAGAATATAGAAAGTTTTGTCAATGTTAAGGGTGAGTTTGTTGGCAGTTAGCCACAGATGGACTTTATTTAGCTCAGTATTTACTGTGGCATTTAGAGCAAGGGGATCAGGACTGGAGTAAATGAAGGTTGTGTCGTCAGCAAATAGGATTGGTTTGAGGTGTTGGGAGGCATTTGGAAGGTCATTAATGTAGATGAGAAAGAGGAGAGGGCCAAGTATGCTGCCCTGGGGAACACCAATGTTGATGGGTAGGGTGGGAGAAATTGTATTATTCACAGAAACACATTGGAGCCTGTCAGTAAGGTAGGATTTGAGGTATTGTAGGGAGTGTCCTCCGACACCATAATGATGTAATTTAAGAAGAAGGTTTTGGTGGTTGACAGTATCGAAAGCTTTACGCAGGTCCACAAATAACCCAACAGGGAACTCATTTTTATCAAGAGCTGTATGAATCGAGTTAAGCATACTAATAAGTGCATCGTTAGTGCTTTTTTTGGGCCTGAAGCCATATTGGCAAGGGCTAAGTATATTGAGTTTGGCTAGATATGAGTAAAGCTGCTTATAGATTAGTTTTTCAAAAATTTTTGACAAGTTTGGCAGGATTGATATAGGTCTGTAGTTAACATCTGTGAGATCACCACATGGTGATCAAGACAGTAGTAATGGTGACAAGTAATGGTGACAAGTAATGGTGACAAGACAGGGCTATTCTGGAAAAGATTGCCGAAGAAGACATACATTACCAAAGAGAAGTCATTGCCTGGACACAAGCCTATGAAAGATAGGTTTACTCTTGTGCTGTGTGGTAATGCAAGTGGCGATTTGAAAATTAAACCCTTGCTTGCATATCATTCCAAAAATCCAAGGGTTTTAAACAAATATAATGTGCAGAAAAACAAAATGTGTGTGATGTGGAGGGCTAATGCTAAAGCATGGGTGACAAGGCAATTTTTTTACAGAATGGATAAATGAAGTGGTTTGTCCTTCCATCAAAAAATATCTGCAGGAGAAAAGTTTGCCAGTCAAGGCCCTGCTTTTCCTCGACAATGCTCCTTATGTCATCCATAAGGTGGCACAGCATCTCACGGCAGCCTTGAAGCCAGGAAATTTGACTGTTTTCCCGCCCTTTAAATCCCTCTACAGCATCAACAAATATACCATCAACGAACTGTAACTTACCAATTGACGCTTTTATGGCACTGATCAGCCACATAAGGTGCTGATCTATATCCATATTTGTTGTTGTTTATAGTACGTGCAGTTTGCATGAAGGGTTTGTCCTCCCGATGACTGCACCAGTACTGTTGTTGTTGGACGCGTTTATGTTGCCTTGTTTGTTTACGTTTTGAGAATACAGAAAAGAGAGTAAAGCTGCCTTGATAACACCTCTGACGTTGATGTGCCAGACACCGCCAGGACGCCACTACAGCGCCATCTCTTGCCTCCACTCTTACCTCTTACTTGCAGTTTACTTCATTTATTATGCACCCCATACCCATCCTGTGGATATTTTTTTTTTCTTTTTTTTTCAGGGATATTCCTGCGCGGGCCCTAAGCCTCTGGCTGGCCCACTAAGTGTTGCTTGTTTCTGTTTTACTTGGGCGGAGTATGAGTATTTATGACTCGTATGGTCGCTTCAGTAAGATTTTGCCTTATTTTTTTTTTTTTTTTTTTTTTTTTTTTTTTTTGAGATATATACAAGAGTTGTTACATTCTTGTACAGCCACTAGTACGCGTAGCGTTTCGGGCAAGTCCCTGGAATACGATCCCCGCCGCGAAGAATCGTCTTTTCATCCAAGTACACATTTTACTGTTGCGTTAAACAGAGGCTACAGTTAAGGAATTGCGCCCAGTAAATCCTCCCCGGCCAGGATACGAACCCATGACATAGCGCTCGCGGAACGCCAGGCGAGTGTCTTACCACTACACCACGGAGACCAAATGTGTTAACAACTTCTGCTCTGTTGAATCTGTAGTTTTTTTTTTAGTTTAGTTCATTTATAATGCACCCCATACCCATCTTGTGGGCGGTAGTGGAAAGGGTTACAGAGGCACATAATGGGCTCAGGGACTGAACCCCACAATTCATTTAGCTAAGCAAGTTACAATCTTGATGAGCTAGTTACAAAATTCAATGTAAGTCATCACATCAACAATGGGTTCGAGATCGACCTCAAGTACTGAATCTGTAGCGAGTAAATCTTATACTCACTCCATTATCTCATTATCTTAATATCATAACTAATTAGCACTAATTACAGAAGCTACAATCCTTTCCCCAATTAAAGGTAATAAATCCAACAAATCAAAGGGATCAAAGAAGATTTTAAATAACAAACCAACACTCCTGTTCAATAACGATGGTCAGCTTTCAGCCTCTGACTCCGCTATTAATGTGGTCCTCAGGTGACAGTTTTCTATCTAGAACCACTCCTGGGGCCAGATTCACGAAAGTACTTACGCAAGCACTTACGAACCTGTACATCTTTTCTTAATCTTTGGCGGCTTTGTTTACAATTATTAAACAGTTAATGAGCTCCGAAGCACCAGGAGGCTGTTTATAACAATAACAACAGTTGATTGGCAAGTTTTCATGTTTGTAAACTGTTTAATAAATGTAACCAAAGCCGTCAAAGATTGAGGAAAGATGTACACGTTCGTAAGTGCTTGCGTAAATACTTTCGTGAATCTGGCTCCTGGATCCCTTTCTTTGTCAGAATTCTTTAAAGATTTCTCACATAATTTATAGATTGTGTGGAGTCTATGTTCTCCAATTCCACATTCCATAACATGGCATTTATTCACATTAAATTCCATTTGCCAATTGGTGCTCCATATACTTATTTTGTCCAGGTCTTCTTGAAGGGCACGACAATCATATTAGGTTTCTTATCTTCCCTATTATCTTAGCATCATCAGCAAACATATTCATATAATTCTGTATTCCCACTGGTAGATCGTTTATGTAGACAATGAACATTACCGGTGCAAGAACTGAACTCTGTGGTACTCCACTTGTGACATTCCTCCAATCCGATACCTTGCCTCTGATTACGGCGCTCATTTTTTTGTCAGGAAATTTTCATTCATGTTAGAAGCTTACCTGTCACCCCTCCAATATGTTCCAGTTTCCAGAACAACCTCTTATGTGGAACTCTGTCGAAAGCCTTTTTTAGGTCCAGATAGATGCAGTCAACCACATCCATCTCTTTCCTGTAAAATCTCTGTGGCTCGATCATAAAAACTGAGTAAGTTCGTTACACAGGATCTTCCTGATCGAAAACCATAATGCCTGTCTGATATTATATCGTTTTCCTCCAGGTGTTCCACCCATTTAGTTTTAATTATTTTTTCCAATATTTTGATTATTACACTTGTCAATGACACAGGTCTATAATTAAGGGGGTCTTCCCTGCTTCCACTTTTGTAGATTGGAACTATGTTAGCCTTTTTCCACACATCAGCTACAACTCCTGTAAACAGGGATGTCTGAAAAATCAGTTGAAGTGGAATGCTGAGCTCAGGTGCACATTCTCTCAGAACCCATGGTGAAATTCCATCTGGACCAACTGCTTTGTTCTTTCTTAGCTCCTTGAGCATTTTTTCCACTTCATCTCTAGACACCTCTACGTGCTCTATGTTGTTCTCTAGAATTCTTATTGTGTCTGGTTCTCTGAAGATTTCATTTTGTACAAACACACTTTGGAACTGTTGACCAGACCACACACTAGAAGTTGAAGGGACGACGACGTTTCGGTCCGCCCTGGACCATTCTCAAGTCGATTGTGATGAGGACAGGTAGGGACAGGCAATAAACAGGCAAGAGAGAGCTGAGGAGGAAAGTAAGGTGTAGGGGATAATAGTAATAATGATAACTGCAGAAGCCCTATTGGCCCATACGAGGCAGCTCCTATTATAACCACCGAAGGAGATAGTAATAGGAATAAGAAGAGGATAGCAAGGGAGCGTAGGAGAAGACAATGCACAGAAAAAGGGGAGAAGAGAGAAAGAAAATAAAGAGAAAAAGAAAGATAAATGGAAGGGGTAAGCTTATGTTACCCTTATTCCTTATTTATTGCCTGTCCCTACCTGTCCTCATCACAATCGACTTGAGAATGGTCCAGGACGGACCGAAACGTCGTCGTCCCTTCAACTTCTAGTGTGTGTGGTCTGGTCAACATACTTCAGCCACGTTATTGTGACTCATCGCCTGCACACTTTGGAACTTTTCGTTTAGTGTTTCACACATTTCCTTTTCATTTTCCATGAATCTATTTCCCATTTTCAACCTCTAAATATTATCCTTTACCTGCAATTTGTTGTTTATGAATTTATAGAATAGACCTGGTTCTGTTTTACATTTGTCTGCAATACCTAATTCAAAATTTCTTTCTGCCTCTCGCCTCACTGCCGTGTAGTTGTTTCTCGCATCTTTGTATCGCTGGTATGTTTGGGGGTTTGGCCTCTTCCTGTATTGATTCCATTTTTGTGTCTTTTGGTCTCTGTCCCTTTCGCAATTTCTGTTGAACCAATCCTGTTTCCTAGTTCTGCATCTTTGTTTTGGTATAAATTTTTTTGTGCCTTTATCATATATTTCACAAAACTTGACATACATCTCTTTCACTTCCTTGCCTAGCAACAAGTCTGTCCAATTATACTCACTAAAAAAATTTCTAAGGTCACCATAATGTCCTCTCCTGAAGTCAAGTTTTTCAACTGCTTCAACCTCCTAATTTTCTTCCAGACTATAACGCATTGCATACTTTATTCCCAACAAGACATGGTCACTTTTACCCAAGGGAGGAAAGTACTGAATGTCAAATATCTCTTCCTCCTTCCTGGTAAATATGAAATCTAGCATAGCATAGCATAGCACAGCAGCGTGTGTGCGTGTGTGTGTACGCACCCCAGAAATAACACGCCTTCCAAACACTAACACCTCTCCTCCTGCCCCCTTCCTCACTGTCTTCCATACCACAACAAAAGTAATCAGTAAAGGTAAGATATACTTGAACATACTACTACTAATATTTTGTACCACAGTATGTATAAAATTTATTTTCAAGTTAATATTTTTGGGGGTGCAGAACAGATTAATTATATTTACATTATTTCTTCCGGGAAAATTTGTTTCGGTTTTCGAACCATCTCTGGGAACAGAATAAATTAAAAAACGATGGTATCATTTTGATATGACATGAAATTCATCATAAACTGGACTTCATAGCCCCACACCCTCACCCATAACGGAGTCCAACAGGGAAAGGTATCCGCATATGGGCAACCTCAGGGGTAATTTACAGTACTGTATATGTGGGTCACCACTGAAGGGTCTACATAGTATCCCAGGGATCGATAAGGATACTATTTCCGCAATGCCCACCTGACCAAACATCTAACTAGGTGGGCTAACTAGATAATCCGATTAGTTCAGACAGGTTGCATCGAACCTCCCATTTTACCCCCGTCCCCCTACCAGAGAAATGAGTTACTCACTAGGGGCCACAGCCACTGGATAAGCTTTACTACCATATGAAGGAACATAGGGTAACGTACAGGTCTCCATTCACAGCAGAAACATGGAAGTGTACAGTTCTGCTAATCCGTTCCCAGAGAAAGATCGTCAGTCGAAATATCGTAAGTCGAAGCGATTTTTCCCATAAGAAATAAAGGGAATTGAATTTATCCATTCTCCACCCATCAAAATATTAACATACAAATACATTTTATACTTGATACAATGTTTTTTTCTAACTACAATACAGTACCTAAGTTTATCTTACGTGTTTATCATTTTGGTATTATGATGGTATTATGCCATCATTCTCTTGATGGCATATGGAAGATGGTGATGAGGGGGGGGGGAGGAGAGTTGTTACTGTTTGGAAGGGGAGTCCCCTTCCATTATCACATCAGGCAGTGATGTTTTCTCTGGGGTACTCTCTCTCTCTCCTACATTTTGCCTGAATACCACTAGGACCTGGTTGTGGTTCACTGCTTGTCTGTCTTACTACAAATTTGTCAAGAGACATTTGTTTTTCCCTTCGTTTTAACATTTGTCTGTAATGATGCATCACTTTAGCACCCATAATGTCCTTTTTCTTAGCCAGTATGGTGTATATGGTTGACTGAGATTTGTTGTACTGCCTAGCCAGTTCAACAACCTGCGCACCATCTTCATATTTATGAATGATCTCTTGTTTCTGCTCTATGGTCATTCTTACATGGGATCTCATATGTTAAGCCTTACCACTGACTTTCCTGGGACTCATGGTGTGATATATAATAATTACTTTAATGTTCAAATGCAAAAAATCTCCACAAACGCGGAATTTCTTATAGGTGCGATTGTTACTAAGTGGGAAGCTGTAGTAAACTGAGGCAGGTCGGACCGCGTGACCGGGAACCACGCGCTCGGTCGACCTGAACGAGTACCAACAAATATCGTAAGTCGACAACACCATCGGATGTCGAGTTGCAATTTTTGATGAAATTTACATTGTAACTCGAAATTATCGTAAGTCGGGGCAATCGTAAGTTGAGGTTCCACCGTATAAAAATTATCACAAATAATATTATTATAGCTCATCCAACCAATATTTTTTTTGCCTTACTCTATTCTGCCTTACTAAGTACTGTACAACCATATTGTATCTCTTTGCTTTGCATTTTTAATTGTTTTAATTTCACTTTTAAAATTATTGCATAGTTTTATTATTATTTATTATTATTCATTATTGCATAGCATATATTTATGCTGGAAAAAATAACTGCACAATAATGACATCAAGACAAAAAAAAATTATTACAAAAGGTAGGAAGATAGTGAGGCAATGTGATGAGATCAACACATCATATTATTGTGATGTCACTGTGCATTTACAAAAGGTTGTTAATATGTACATACTCGTAACTGCTTTTTTACACGAGTTTATCCAAGCCCACACTGGCATTTACTCAGGAAAAAGTCAAATATGATAGCTCAGAAATCAAAATTAACCATCACAATTCCTACTCTTACCTTTAAAATAAATCTGAATGCATAACAAATATTAAATTATATATCACGTCCTGTACCACCTCACCCCAATTGAATATAAGCTTTGGCAGAGCATGGAAAAAATTTCTTAAAACCCCAAAAAGTATTTAAACGCAATGAAGACAATGTTGGTTGTCTTGGAGCAGTAAGTCTGGCGGTAATGTACGTCACCCCTGAAGAGCACCCACAATGTCAGTGAAACAGAATAGACCACTGCTGGTTATAAGGAATATTGATAGCTCAAAATTGCCAAGAGAACTTTCCCATCAATATAAACACACAGTTGAAATTTCATGAAACTAGCACAAGCTCATTTGCCCTACTTTCTTCCCCTTGTTTGGGGGGAGGGGGGGAGGAGGGATGCAGACCGGGTCAGCCGGCTGCTCCACCCTTCGTTTTACGATGATAGTAAAAACCAACCTCGAACTCCCTGGAGGGAGTGTCAGGAAGCCACTGGGGTTCACCAAGAAATTGGCATTTCATTACATTACACTCAACGCTGGTTTTTATCTCTAATTTTTGTCTCTCTAATGTGTTACTTTGTTATGGCCAGTGCATTCACTGCTTGGAAACCATACAGTACATTTTACTCTTCTTTATAGGTCTCATTAACAAAAATATTGTTTATTTTCTTTGTTTAAAATATTGTTTACATATTGGTATGTTTCAGTTTTATTATAAATGTCACAATAAAGATGTAATTTGATTAACAATTATACATTAAAGAGGTTAGTGCTAATTCAATTTGCATTCTGCCATCTTTAAGGCAGAAATATGAGTGCATAGCTCATCATTGACTGAAAATTGTATTCACAGATATTAGAGGCTGATTCAACGTACAGTATTTTATTTTGTTTATATAAAAACCAATTGAAGACTTACGTTGAACTTCTTTTTCAGGAACAGACACACATGTGTGAATGAAAGCTGCCCCATACACACGTGAATGAAGGCTAAACATAATGACAATATTAATGCATGATTCTTTAATTATATTTCTTTGCAAGGAATTATTATTGTCAGTTAAATAAAGGTCAAATCAGTTCAATAAATTATTTTTCAGTTAATATTTTTTTCCATATTACTTTCTGAGGATAAAGAGTGAGGAACCCCTTGTGGCTCTGAAGCTACTATGCTGACGTAGTGCCAATCTACTAAGTGCCATCAGTCGCAGAGTTCTATTTGATGTACTGAGGACCATGAACCAGAACCTGGCCCCTTCTTCAGAGGAGCAGGGAGTAATGGCACAGCATAAAATTGTATGAATTTATTCATATATGTCACCACCAAGGTGCCACCAAGGAAGGCACCCAGAAAGCCAATGAAACAAAACAGACCACTGTCATTTACAAATGAATCTGCAGCCTGAAGAACTGTCAAAAGAACTCTCCCAACAATGTAAACAAATGATAGAAAATTCACAAAACCAACAGGAGCTCATTCACCCCACCTTGTTGTGTGGGGGGGCCCCCTCCATAGTGCTTCCTTGTCGTGGTGAGGGGGCTCACGTACAACTTCCTGGGACTGGTGAGGGTTGCCTTTGCCCCCTTTCCAGCCCTCTATTTAGGAGTTGTACGTGTGAATGAGCACAAATGTAGGAGCCTTGTGAGTCAACGGACCACTCGCTGGAAGGATTGCCCATGAGAAGCTGGCCTAAGTGGATGGTTGGGTGTCCAGGCTGGGGCTAAAGGAAGACTGCGGTCTTTGCACCAGTGTGGGAGAATGAACGAGGCAGTAAGACTCTTATTAAAAAGGGAAAGCACCACTGGGGACGATGCATCCTCCCCCTGCACTGGCCCGCGCTCGGCCTTCCTGACTGCCCTGGTAGGTGGTATCCCTTGGTTCCAGGCCCCTGACATTTAAAATGAATGATATATGGAAACTGAACAGACCTCTCTTACCCAGGCTCTTGGGGTGGGCGACCAGGCCCCCCAAGTCGGACTGTGATGGAAAACCGGGCTCTGTAGCCCCCGCTATATTGGACCCAGACCAAGCTACTTTTTTGGCCCTCCCGACTACTCCCCTCCTCTGTGGTAGAGTCAAGCCCAAAGCCCCCAGTGGTGACCACCTAGCGACTCTCTCATTGTGACTTCTGCATTTTTTACCCACCCCCTTCTTCCCACTTGGGGTTCTCAATGCTGACCCCCCCTCCCCCCCTCACAGACGCTCTTGCACGATTCCTTCCCGTGCTCCTACATTCCACACCTTGTTTGGTCCTGATACAAGGACTAAATACTTTGATCTCAACCATCTGAATTCTACGCATCCTGACGATTTCTCCCTCTATAAACACCTCGTTGATTCGGTGGATGCCTCTGTTAATTTTAACCCCACCCGTTTTGGTACTTGCTTCATTACTGCTCCTTCTCAGGATGCAGCTACCCGCTTAACAGCATTGTCCAGCATTGAGGAGACCCCTGTTAGGGGTCTCCAGAAATGTCCAGTTAAATATCAGTATTGTCACTGTTCTCCTCCCACACCATGTTGCGACTGGTGTTAGGGACCTGAAAGACTGCCTCAAGGATATTAAACATGTCCTTGAAGCCCAAGGCCATTCTGTCCTCCAGGTTGATATGTTTACTCGGCCCCCCCCCCTCGTGGTCATCGTCGTCAGCCTCATCGACTTGTGAAGATCACTTTTGATATCAGGAACCTTCCGCCTTCTATAATTCTTGCTGGTGCCAGATGCTCCATTCAGGAGTACATTGAGTCGTCGCTGGACGAAAGTGTTGTTAATTACTCTGACACTGAAAAATTTATTTCTAATGTCTCAGTGGCTCATTTGGGTACTATGTTTCCACCTGGGGTTCCCTTGTTCGAGTTCCACCTGTGCTAAAGAGTTTGTCTTTGTCCACCCTGCTAATTCCCCAGAGAATTTTGTAGGTGGTTATCACGTTTTCCCTTACTCTTCTGTTTTCCAGGGACGTGAGGGTCAGCTCCTGTAGCCTTTCCTCGTAGCTCATACCTCTCGGTTCCGGTCCAAGTCTGGCAGCATACTGATGAATTTTCTCTAACTTTGTCTTGTGTATAAATGCATAATTTACTGCATTATACCTAAAAATAATTATCAAATTATGCTACAATGTACCTGTTGATAACCCTAAAATCTTACTTTAATGTTCCTACTAATCTTTGTCAAATTTTCTTACAATATAGAACATTTTAAGAAAACATTTACTTTTTTTTTTTTGCTAGAAATTACTTAAAGTTATCTGTTATATTAAAGACCTGCCCAAAATGCTATGTATGCTAGTGGCTTTACAAGAATGTGTAAACATCAATGCCATGTACAGTACTGTACTCTCAAAAACTTACTGTACCTTGTATGTATATATAAAAAAAAAATTGCCGAAAAGAGGCATAGTAGTACCAAGCCTCACTCTAAAGGAATGACTAGAGAGGAAGCTTTGTAAGAAGAGAAGGAAATTACCATGACAGGCCAAAAGAACAGAGTTGGGACAGACTGTGGTATCTTCAGGTGGTAGTTTATGCCTTTTCCAGGTCAAAAAGGACAGCAACACCGGAGGTCTTCACACCAAAACCAGTACGAATATAGACCTCCAAGTTCACCCAGATATCAGTTGTGCTGTGGCACTTGCGAAAGCCAAATTGAGAAGGGGAGAAGTGGTGATAGTGTTCCAAGATCCACATCAAACATTGACCACACATTCAAAATGTTTGCAAACGCAACTCGTGAGTGCTCCAGGTGTTCTGGAGCACTCCTGGGGTGTCCTGGAGCACTCCCGGATGTCCCTGGAGCACTCCTGGGTGCCTTGGAGCACTCATGGATGTCCCTGGAACACTCCTGGGTGTTCTGGAGCACTCCTGGACGTCCCTGGAACACTCCCGGGTATCCCTGAAGCACTCCCGGGTGTCCGGGAGCACTACCAGATGTCCTTGGAGCACTCCCAGATGTTCCTGGAGAACCCCTGGGTGTCCTTAAGCACTCCCGGGTGTTGTGGAGCATTCCCGGATATCCTAGAGCACTCCTGGATGTCCCTGGAGCACTACCGGGTGTTCTGGAGCACTCCCGAGTGTCCTGGAGCACTTGCAGATGTCCCTGGAGCACTCCTGGGTGTTCTGGAGCACTCCCGGACGTCGCTGGAACACTCCCGGGTGTTCTGGAGCACTCGCAGATGTCCCTGGAGCACTACTGGGTGTCCTGGAACACTACTGGGTGTCCTGGAGCACTACTGGGTGTCCCTGGAACACTCCCGGGTATCCCTGAAGAATACCCTGGGTGTCCTGGAGCACTCCCAGGTGTCCTGGATCACTCCGAAATGTCCCTGAAGCACTCCCCGATGTCCCTGGAGCACTCTTGGGTGTCTTGGAGCACTCCCACATGTCCGTGGATTACTGCCGGGTGTCCTAGAGTACTCCCGGATGTCCCTGGAGCACTCCCGGGTGTCCTAGTGCACTCCCTGATGTCCCTGGAGCACTTCAAGGTGTCCTGGAGCACTCCCGGATGTCGATGGAGCACTTCTGGGGTGTCCTGGAGCACTCGCGGATGTCCCTGCAGCACTCCCGGATGTCCCCGGAGCACTTCTGGGTGTTCTGGAGCACTCCCGGGTGCCCCTGGAGCACTCCTAGGTGTTCTAGAGCACTCCTGGGTGTCCGGGAGTGCTCCAGGACACCCAGGAGTGCGCCATGATACCCGGGAGTGCTCCAGGGACATTTGGGAATGTTGCAGGGACATCCGGGAGTGCTCCAGGACATCCGGGAGTGCTCCAGGAACATTTGGGAATGCTCCAAAAACATCCGGGAGTCGTCAAGGGCACCCAGTAGCGCTCCAGGGACATCCAGGAGTACTCTAGGACACCCGTCAGTAATCCACGGACATCTTGGAGATCTCCAAGAAACCCGGGAGTGCTCCAGGGACATCCAAGAGTGCTCCCGGAAACCCGAGAGTGCTAAAAAACACCCAGGAGTGCTTCCGGACACCAAGGAGTGCTCCAGGACATCCAGGAGTTCTCCTGGACAACCAGGAATGCTCCAGGGACATCCAGGAGTGCTCCAGGACATCCAGGAGTTCTCCAGGACAACCAGGGACATCCAGGAATGTTCCAGGGACATCCAGGAGTGCTCCAGGGACATCCAGGAGTGCTCCAGGACACCCAGTAGTGCTCTAGGGACATCCGGGAGTGGTCCAGGACACCCAGGGGATTCTTCAGGGATACCCGAGTGTTCCAGAGACATCCAGGAGTGCTCCAGGACACCCAGTAGTGCTCCAGGACACCCATGAGTGCTACAGGACACCCTGGAGTGCTCCAAGGACATCAGGGAGTGCTATGCGAAAATATGCCAATTACTGAAAACGGCGGTGGGTCACATTTTGCCCAAACCCCCCTGCAGTTTTCAAAATATCCCAAATCCGATACCCGAGCCATATTTTGGAGCCAAATTCTGGCTCTCTGCACGTATTCGCAGTTTGAAATTCCGATCCGGGAGAGCTCCAGGACTCCCCGGGAGTGCTCCAAAGACAACCAGGAGTTCTCCAGGGACATCCAGGAATGCTCCAGGGACATCCGGGAGTGCTCCAAGACACCCTGGAGTGCTTCAGGACACCTAGAAGGGCTCCAAGGACATCCGGGAGAACTGCAGGACACCCAGGAGTGCTCCAAGGACATCTGGTAGTGCTCCCGGACACCCGGGAATGTTCCAGGGACGTCCAGGAGTGCTCCAGGGACGCCCAGGAGTGCTCCAGGGACGCCCAGGAGTGCTCCAGGGACGTCCAGGAGTGCTCCAGGGACGCCCAGGAGTGCTCCAGGGACGCCCAGGAGTGCTCCAGGGACGCCCGCGCGTGCTCCAGGGACGCCCGCGCGTGCTCCAGGGACGCCCGCGCGTGCTCCAGGGACGCCCGCGCGTGCTCCAGGGACGCCCGCGCGTGCTCCAGGGACGCCCGCGCGTGCTCCAGGGACGCCCGGGCGTGCTCCAGGGACGCCCGGGCGTGCTCCAGGGACACCCGGGCGTGCTCCAGGGACACCCGGGCGTGCTCCAGGGACACCCGGGCGTGCTCCAGGGACACCCGGGCGTGCTCCAGGGACACCCGGGCGTGCTCCAGGGACACCCGGGCGTGCTCCAGGGACACCCGGGCGTGCTCCAGGGACACCTGGGCGTGCTCCAGGGACACCTGGGCGTGCTCCAGGGACACCTGGGCGTGCTCCAGGGACACCTGGGCGTGCTCCAGGGACACCTGGGCGTGCTCCAGGGACACCTGGGCGTGCTCCAGGGACACCTGGGAGTGCTCCAGGGACACCTGGGCGTGCTCCAGGGACACCTGGGCGTGCTCCAGGGACACCTGGGCGTGCTCCAGGGACACCTGGGCGTGCTCCAGGGACACCTGGGCGTGCTCCAGGGACACCTGGGAGTGCTCCAGGGATATCTGGGAGTGCTATGCGAAAATATCAATTACTGAAAGCGGCGGTGGGTCACATTTAACCCAAACCCCCCTGCAGTTTTCAAAATATCCCAAACGTCCAAAATACGATACCTGACCCATACTTTGGAGCCAAATTCTGGCTCTCTGCACGTATTCGCAGTTTGAAATTCCGATCCAGGAGTGCTCCAGGACACCGTGGGAGTGCTTCAGGGTCATCCGGGAGTGCTCCAATGACATCCAGGAGTGCTCCAGGACACCCTGGGAGTGCTCTAGGACACCCTGGGAGTGCTCCAGGGTCATCCAGGAGTGCTCCAGGACACCCATCAAAAGTATCAGTCAAACAAGAAATCTATCGAGGGACAGGCGACCGCGTGCTTCTGTGTAAGACTCAAGTACTGACGTTCCCCCTGGCAATATTTTTTTTTGCCGGTTCTTCCGTCATGTCAACGACTAACCAAATGCCTCCCAACAAAAGTAAAATTAGCCTAAATTTAGGAATACTCTTTGAACGCCCGGCCTATGAAAGTAATAAGTAATTATCAAAAGAAGGCACCAAACCGGGAAGGCTATAGTGTAACAGTTAGGTGATCAGGAGTTGGTTTGTTATCGGGTTGCATCATGGGCGGGGTCAGCAATCCGACCTTTAGGGAGGGGGGGGGGAGGTAGGGCGATATAAGCCTAACGTACATGAATACACTGGCTGCCTGTCCCCCGATAATGAATTTTTTGCATGATGCATAGTCCAAAAAAAATACAAACCCTTGCCCCAGAATTGTTATTAGATATTCACACTACAAAGTTAATTTTTGTAGTTATGTTGAATATGTTTAATGCAAGATACAGTAAGAATGAACGTTAAGTGTGGGTGAACCCGCAGGTATATCAGCTCAGCCTTAAGGACCCCACCTGCTACAGCAGGTTACCAGTACCAGGGTCACACGAGTCACCCTACAACTTATCATAGGAATCTTGCATGCAGCTCAGCTTTTATGTTGTACTTTATTATCAGTGTAAATATTTAATTTGAAGTTCATGGTTTTAGCAGTTCATTATGTTTGTAATTCTCAATCCTGGCATTGTTGTACCCAGCTACTCAACCTTTGTTTAAAAGCTTCTAGCGATAAACATTACTTTAGAACTGCACAATTTATTCCAGAAGGAAATAATCACAAGGAGGAATCATGCCAGACACTATACAGTAAGGAGGGGAAAAAAATAGTTACATTAAAAAGGAGAAAAAAAGTATGCAAAGGTATTTATATATTAAGCGACAAAAGTTTGCAAGGGAATAACTTAACTGCAGCTTAAAGACCCTCGTAGAGGCGATTGCTTGCTTGGAATGCTCCTTCCAACAGCTCTGAAGTAAAACAATTTAAATAAGTTTAGTGATGTAAAATACACACAAAGGGATGAGGTAGCTCAAGCTATTCTCACCCCGTTCAGCACATCGTGTTAATACATACATATACACATCACAAACAATAAACATATTACTAAACATTCTAAAAGCAAAACAGACTGAGTAACCAAAAATGTTCCCACCGTATAGTAACTCTTGACGCTGCACTAGAACACTGAAGACTAAATCCCAAGCAATCAGAGGTCAACGAGCGTTAAGTTGTGTCATTAAGACAAAGACTAGAAGCGATCTGCTGGAGTGGTTGAGGCTCGCCCTCCTTGTAGGGTTGGTTGTATGGGCGACAAGGGAGGGAGGGTTAACGACCGTAGTTTTGGGGGGGAAGTAGTTAAGTCAGTGGCATTTAACGTTTTCTTATTTCTATAATTATTTATATTGTAATTATCATTAGTATTTCTTTATGTTATTCAAGTACTTTCATTTAAATGTAATATAACTTTTGATGCAAATAAAGCACAATACGAGGACGTTTGATAGGATTGTGACGTCATTAATGACGTGGACTGTTCTTATTGGGTAGAACTGATGGTACTGCATGGGCGGCAGCCGGACTGCCGGCCCGCGTTAGTATTTGGCTGACTGTCACTGGACGCGGACGTCGGGCCCGTCACTCCAGCAACTACACCCAACATGGTATTAAAGTTAGTAACTCTGCTGTGACCTTGCAAGTATGGGGCCCATTTGTGCTATATCGTTACCGTTATATTTAGTTTGTCAAAATGTAATTACTTTCCGTGATAATTGTTGGAATAATATATCTATAGATCTGGGAACTTTCCCAAGTAAGGACTATCTCATTGCGAGTAATGTATTCGGTTTAGTGTTGGAAATGTTACGTTATTAATGTGTTCGGAATCTTACTCGCCCCCCTCCCTCCTTCCCGTGTAATTTCGAACATGAAGCTTCGCAAACTGATTTAGAGAGTTTTCGTCGTGTAGGGTTTCTATCGATAGTTTTTGCATGTAAAACTATGTAGGGCTTGGCCGTACATACACCTAAATCTTTCCTCTATGCTTTCCTAAAAAATATTAACATTTTGGTCCTGACAATTTGTATATATGGTTTAATAACTAAACTCCTTTCGTCGCCGTCCGTTGGGATGATTGGCTAGGTGTTCACTGGTAAACACTTGCAATAATTATTTTCATTTTACCAATTTATCGGTTTGCCCGTATTCCCCAACCCCCCCCCCCCCTCCCCCCTTCCCTTTCAGTTGAGTAAAACTAGAATCTTGACGTCAGCAGTTGACATACATGGACAGGGTAATTTGACCAAATTATGAAGTCATTTTTTAGTTTTAATAGAAATTACTATATTTTGGCTTTTATATTGATAATATTCGTCAAAATATTTTTTTTAATTTAAAGAAAATCGCATGGTATAGCAGTGTATTTAGTTATCTGCAGAAAACTCTAGTTTTAAATGGAAATGCTTTTGGACCTAGGTTGAATACGGCATTTATATGGTATTTTTTTAAGACTGGTAAATGGCTTAAGCTGTACAATATATATTTGCTGATGCTAACTAGGAAGCACTTGAGTAAAATAACAAGTACAAAAGAAAATTGCAAGAGGCCTTTTAAACGCATGCGATAATGGTTTTAATCAACCGAACTCATAACCTTCGAACAATATATTAAGCCCATGCCAATTGTTCCCCTGAGATTAAGTTTTCAAACCAATTTCCAAGCCATTATAATTTGTGAATGTTATATTTAAATTTTTGAGCTAAAAGGAAGTTTTAATGCTTAAGTGTGAAGTGCTAAACTGAACACGAATATTTTTTTTTTTTGAGATATATACAAGTTGTTACATTCTCGTACAGCCACTAGTACGCGTAGCGTTTCGGGCAAGTCCCTGGAATACGATCCCCGCCGCGAAGAATCGTCTTTTCATCCAAGTACACATTTTACTGTTGCGTTAAACAGAGGCTACAGTTAAGGAATTGCGCCCAGTAAATCCTCCCCGGCCAGGATACGAACCCATGACATAGCGCTCGCGGAACGCTAGGCGAGTGTCTTACCACTACACCACGGAGACTGTGTAGTGTTTATTTTATTTATATACAAGGTACATTGGGTTTGTGAGAATACATAGCATAGTATTTACAATCTTGTAAAGCCACTAGTACGCGCAGCGTTTCGGGCAGAATGAAAGGGAACGTTAGTGTATGAATAATACTTTGGTGGCTTTAAACTGTAAATAAAAAATTGACCATAGACTATTCATAAATTCACTAGAACGTTCTGTATTAGAATTTCTTACATCCGTTGAGAGCTAAACTTTTCAAGATTTTGAATGTCAATAAAGGCCAAGACTATTTAGAAGTACATTTAAATTTTACATTGCCTTCTCTCTAAATCAGGCGTCGGCAACATTTTGCTTACAGCAATGTCAGAGAAGCGAGGGCGGGCAGCATGTATCTATTTAAATAGACTAATATATGAAGGAAAATAACTACTGATTGTTTATTTTGAAGTAAAGTCTAGTTAAGTGTTTAATCATTATTTACAAAGGACTGACGAGCCTAGAAGCAGTCTTCATAATGACCATTAGTAATATTGGTTCTTGCTTTTCGCAAACTTCACACTCGTGTACATGATCCTTAAACAAATTTTCAGATCTGACTTTCACATTCGAAATCAAACTGAATTTTATTCTTGACATCGCTCTCAAATTTTGCTTGGAGACCGTGGGTCGGAAAAGTTGGCGGGCTCTAATCATTAAATAAAATGCAATTTTTTGTACTTGCCTCGTATCTTTTAGAACGGTAAACCATGGTATAGTTTGCCAAATAATTTAGTCATGTACTTATAACGATTTCTAAACTAGCATGGTTTGTACCACTAAGCTTTCATTCGAGTACCCTCTTTAGATCTAATGGGTTTTTCCTGTTTGAATCCCTAAGCAATCTTATGTAACTGCAATGAAGAGTCGGGTCAAGTGTGGATGCTGTATATATTTACACCCATATATGCCTGACTTTCATTGTAAATGTTGGGCCTATATAAAGACGGCTTATTAGCCCATTATAGTTTAGTTTTAACCAAAATCTGATCATTTAAGTGACAAACTTTCAAAGTTTAGCTGCTTCTCTCGCCTGTTGGATTTATCGTGATGCTAACTAGACAAAGGCCACTCCTCGTTCAGCCAGCTATCTAGTGCCTTAATATGGCCGGCACTAATGTCAGCTGTCGCCCCATTCACTTCCATAAAATGTATGTTTGGACAATACAGTTGCTTGTACTGATTTCCTAAAATTACTTTTCTGCATTAGTGATCTTAAAAACTGAAGGCACTTTTAAAATCTCGATCTCATTACATCCTAGTCTCGGGGAACCATGAATCCAGTCATGCAATTTCAACACCCGCTGTCATGCGCGAAATTTTTTAGAACACTAATTTTCCCCGATACACCTGGCTCGGCGGAGCGTTTTCATAATTGATTCAACGTGGCTTTAGTGTCCACAGAGGCCACAACAGTGATCTGAGGACCTCGGAGGTCTCCATGGGACTATGGAGACTAATCCAGCAACCCGAAAACTGGTGCTAAAACAATTGATGCATGTATGGAGACATTTGAACCACGCTATATTTGTTTTTTTTAACTATTTTTGTGAATAGTGTCTGCGTTTACCCAGTTTAAGTGGTGCTTAGATTTTTTGTAATACGTAAAATTTCCCCAGATCCTGTGGAAGTTGGAACACTATTTTTGAAGCTGATAGTGGCAGCAGTCTGCTGGCAAGATGAAAACGTGACACCATGAGGCCACCTAGAATGCAACCTTCAACATACTTTTGCACCTCAAACCTTTGTTGAGGCTCTTTATAGTGAGTATTATAAGTTTTACATTTTTCTTTGAACTATTATAAATTAGATTGTTTTTATATATTTATACATACGAGTTCTTACATTCTTGTACAGCCACTAGCACGCGTAGAGTTTCGGGCAAGTCCTTAATCCTAATATTAACCGGAATACAAGTCGCCAAATCGTTTAACAACCAGGTACCCATTTTACTGTTGGGTAAACAGAGGCTACAGTTGAGGATTGACGCCCAGTAAATCCTCCCCGGCTTGGATACGATCCTAGGACAAAGCGCTCGTGAAACGCCAGGCGAGTGTCTAGAACAGCTTTGGTTGTTCCTTAGCTTTTGCAGCAATTCTTAAATTTCTTAAATCAGCTTAACTCTGGTGTTGATTTCTAGTTTTCTTTGGCGCCTCGTCCTTTGTTACTAGTTCTCTGGACTTTCTCCTGGCTTTCCTTGTTCTTTATTTAGCTTGCCTGCATTCTGTTCATGGGGTTTACTTTTTCGTCTACCACCACCTAGATTGGCATGAACGAACATGAAAGGGTGAACTAGTCTCTCTTGCCTGCTCATGCTTCCTTAGCTGAGCAGCCCTACTCTTATAGTGCCGTTGCATTAAGCTGGTCAGTCCCACTATTTCCCTGTTGTACTGTTGCCAGATTTGCTTCATCTTGTGCCCCATTTGTGCCATTTTCTGGTTGTTGCATTTCTCGTTTGCTTCTCTTTCCAGACTGTTGCCTCACTTTCCTCTTTAGACATGTCCAATTATTGTACTTTTCCTCGTTCCTCAAATCTCGTCAGCTTGTATTTATTATTTGGTTTGCTGTTCATAAAAATAACTTGCTGGTTGATTTGTGAAACTTGCCTAGCTTGCAAAACTGCTCTTATATTCCTTGTTGCGTCTCTGGCTTGAATTTTGTGTAGAATTTTTCATTTTGTTCTGTTTCTCCCTTCGGGCTCTGATAGGTTTAAGATTACCACCACATACACTCCAGCTTCTGCCTTGTACATTTCATGGCTTGGGAAGTTTTTAGTCTCTAACACTGTTGCCTTTATTATTTTTCCCTCTGAACTTTTTACAAATACTTGTTTGCTGTCTTTTCCCTTCAATCTGTTACTCTTTTCCTGCTTAATTCTCGACTGTTATCCTGTCCGCTTCCTTTGTTGCCTGCCTTTACTCTAGTTAATATAACCTCTTCACACACTTGTCTCCCTGCTGAGAGATTTCCTTGCTTCAGTTTTACTATTTAATTTTATGATCAATGTGTAATTTTTGAAGCTGCCTTTGTAGTGAAGTTGTCTTCATTCAGTACCTGTTATACTTCTACCATTCTCTCCACCTCTTCCTGAATTTTTGCATTTCTATAGGTCATCCAGGCTTTGTTTTATTATGCTAGTTGCCTTGCAACTAGCGTTCCTCTAATGAACCTTTTTTTCCTCATTGTTTACATCCCTAGTCCGATCCATATCATCCTTCCTAGATGTCCCTATGAAACTAACACAACAGGGAGACTAGCTTAGTGTGGCTTGCACGAATTGTCGGACTAAAGTATTTTGTGGGCCCTTAATGACTCGACCATTCATCCGACACCGAATAGGCCTTGGTGGGTAGCGCCTTCGTGCGATGTTCTAATTTCCAGCACCACTCTTGAAGAAATTGGCTATGGCTGCTGCTCTCATCTGCCGCTGTAGGTGGGTTGGGGGTCACGCTTGCTAGCGGCTGGTGCACGTGTTGGTGTGGGGGGGGGATGGGTGTTTTCATAGACGTGTGCAAGTGTTAGTTACCTGACTTCCATAGTAAGGTCAACACTGACCCTTCTCTACCAGCACCCACAACAGAGCGGATTTTGTTTACACAATTGTACAAGAGTTTTATCGAAATTTCCTTCTAGCGTTGTTTACCACTGCACTCTTTTTAACACGTAGGCCAACAAGGGCTCTCTTTAAGAGTTTATCCCATGCAAAACGAGGAAACCCGGCCTGTGAGGCGTTGTGGTCTTAGTGTGGCGCGGGTAGTGGCGATGGTGGCGGCGGCTATAGTACCAGGATGATTATGCCTAGACCTAGGAGGCAAGTCCTTCAGTAACATGCATGAAAATGCTATTAGTCTTGTGTAATTTCTTTTATCCCACCCCCTGCCCCCTTACAGTACCAACTTAGGGTTCCTGCTCAGATCGTTGAGAAAGGCTGTTGTCAGAGATAGGTTTTGGTTCGGTCAGAGGCAAGAGGGGTAGGGGCAAGGTGGTACTTCGTGCGTTGGAGAGCTTTTGATGCAGGACTACTACTGTTGAAAAAGGAGAGCTCTTGACTGCACTTTCTGCTATGGCTCGATCTCTGCCTCCCTCGCTGCCCTATTAGGTCATATCCCATTTTTGGCGGGGGTCAAGTGTACCGTGCAGGTATCCACAACTCTGCATAAAATGTTAGAAATACTAAAAGTAATTTATTAAAATTATTTGCGTTGTTTCCCTCTGATCTGTCCCCTTTCTAGATTTATATTTATTCAGTGAATTAAATCTAGTATTTGAGTAATTGATCAAACCTAGTAGTAACGGGACTTGAAAGTTAAACATAAAATGTAACTATTTCCCCATGCAGCAGTTACATGTAATAGAACACTGTATACGTAAATCTCTTAGCAGTTTAAAGCACAGCAGACTAGACAAATTGATCTGTATTGAATCGTTACATTTGGTTCTTATTGTAACAAGATTAAATTTTACAGAAATATCTGGATTGATGGCATCGATGAACGTGATGAACGTCATCTCGGTGGAAGAGAATGGATACGAGGATATTTAACATTTTGCAGACCAGCTCAACCTTTCAAAAGTAAGACTTTAATTTACTAACTGCTGTGAGAGTGTGGATAGTGAATGAAATAGTACAGTAAATTGCCGAAAAAGTCAAAAGGGGGGAATGTGTACTGTATCATGTAAGTAAAGGACTGGAGGTGAGCATATGTGGAATTGGCACAGTGCTGATAAGTGCAGTAGTTTCACTGCTAGTAAAGCATGGGTTCACTATTAATATATTAACGAAAGGGGTATTGTGTATTGATCAAATGACCAGTTGTATGAATGTAAACTGTCCTTTTATCAGATTCATGAATGTGTGACTAAAAAGTGAAGTGGAAATTGTGAATGTGATGCGCTAGGAATGGTTGATAAATTATAAGACCTGGGAGTGACAAGAGGATATTGTACTGGTGCATTTAAAGATCTGGGTAGAAGCTGGGAATGCAGGGTATGGAGTAGAGGTCGCATGAAACTTTGCCGACACTTGTGTACGGCTGCGAGACAAAAAAAGTGAGTGAACAACTCAAGAAGATGGTTGTGGTATGGATGGATGGTTTGAATGTGTACAGTATGACTTATAATAATTGAACTGTTGGGCATGTGACCACAGTTCCTACATTTGCCAGTGCAGTCGGCTGTAATTGGGGACATGTGGATGTAAAATGACTGGTGCATCATGTTCTGTGGAAAACATAGGGTGGTTTCAATGTGTGAATGTTTTAATATAAAGAAGCAAAGTGTGTAGTGCAGTGCATTACAAGTATCCTGGAGATGACTGATAAATTGATCGATAATGAAAAGTTCTCGTATGAAGGTAATGGGGTAAATTTACATGGAGCCTCATGGCCTTTATAGACTTTTATAGACTTTGAAAATGTTTTTAACAAAGCCATAGAGAAGGACTTAAGATCATGCATGGAGTTGGTAGTTCTTTTAAATATTGTGAATTTTTATGAAGGGAGCAGTGTGTTTAAAATAATGGGATACAGACTGGTTTGAAATTAATGTAATAATTATAGTTGGCCAGGAAGCCTGCATCAAGGTCCCCTCCTTCCTTCTCTCTCTCTCCCTCCCCTCTTCATGCGGGTAGGTGTTCAATCCCCGACCGTACAAGTGGTTGGGCACCGTTCCTTCCCTCCTGTCTCATCCCAAATCCTTATCCTGACCCAGTGCTATATAGTCGTAATGGCTTGGCGCCTTACCCCTAATAGTTCCCTTCCCTTTCTCTCTCTCCCCCCCCCCCCCCCCCCCGATTGAACCTCTTCCTGAATGCAACCCCCATAAGTTTCCTAACTCCCAGGTACCTATCTACTGCTAGATGAACATAAATATTAGTTGGAAAGGATTGACTAACCTGTTCTATCCTGCCCTTGTTCAATATACAATTTCTTGGTAGAAGAGTCTTTGCGCACATCACATTTGGATGCGAGTATATTGTCAGCTTGACTTAGGGTATATGGGACGGCGTGCCAGACCCTCCAAAACACCCTTCGTGCCGGTTAAGACGCAAGGTTACGTGCGGGGCTCTTCCCCGTTCAGTCGCCCTTACTAAGGGAATCCCTGTTGGTTTCTTTGCCTCTTAATATGCGTAAATTTGGCGGGTAGGTTCGTTCAGATTGACGAGGTCGACGGTGGGTTTTATCGTACGCTGGTATTTTTCTGAACCTTAATGATCATCGCTCGGGCGGTCGGTCAAGGGACAATATGACCGTCTCGGCGCGCAGTCACACATCTAAGTACGCCACCCGTCGGCGAGCACTCTGGCTGCGCCTTTTGACGAGGGCAAAGCACAGCACGGGAGCAGCACCACCTCCGTCATGACAGGTGGTTGCTCCCTCGAGCACCAGTAACAAACACGGCGGCGGCGGCTGCTGCTGCCGTCGCCCCCAGCCAACGCGCTGAAAACCCGAATTTGGCCGTCTGCTTGCGCCAGACACGCCACCGCTTCGGTTTCAGCAAGGGTTGCACAACTATGGCAACTGCTACCACTACGAGCCGACGGTCAGTAGGGTGAACATACCAACGAAATAATATACTATGCGCATTCGCATCTTATACATGCACTGTGTACTTATTTATTGGACTCAATCATAAGCGTTACTCTTTCGCGAACTATGCTAGGCCAAAGTAAATAAAATCCGGCTGAGTTCGTCTGTAGAGTGATAGGCGGGAGTATCTTAGTTGGCGGCTCCACCTTAATGGGGAGTAGGCGGTCTACCCTGCTGAGGTCGAACCCTCAGGCGTTAAAGTTCTCTGGCACTATCTCGGGACGCATGTCGCTTCCGACCCGGTCCTCTAGTCATCCCTAGTGCTATACAGTCCATGGAGGGTGGAAACTGGCGGCTTGCTACATTTGTGGAACACTTCGATCCGCAGCAGATAGTTTTTTGAAATGAGGGCAGGCCTCTGTTGCTGAAATAGGACAGTGCCTTTTTCACAGCATGTGCGCTAGGGGCTCGTTTGTCAAATATTATGAGGACTCTGTTTGCCACCTGCCTCCTGGCATATTTACATGCGGGGCAGTGGCGCGTGTCGTTTCCCAGTGAGGACAAAAGCGCATCGTTTAGCCTGCCAAAGGGCAAAATTGGAGTTCGTTCATTGTATGAAAGTTACTTGATCAGGTACCCACCCACCCCTCTAAGTTTCACCTTGAGATGGTGGGGAAGGAAAGTCTTGTGTACGACCAGTCAGTGTGTGTGGGGGGGGGGGGGAAGTGTTCCTCACACCACCACCTACCTCGCAACCCATCCCTCTGGGTGTTGTATATTCATAACTGAACCTGTAAGGATCCTGTTGTGGTCATCAGACCACTCGCAGGAGGGGTTGCCCGTGGGGAGCCGCCCTTGGAGGCGAGTTGGGTGTCCAAATTGGTGATAAAGGATATGATGCTGTAAGTCGCCCTTGTTAAAAAGGGGAATGGTGCAGTTTGAGATAGTGCCCCTTCCTGCAGTGGCCAGCCCTTGGCCTCTCGCTACCCTGGTAATGTATGCGAGGCGTATTTTTCCCAGAGGTCTGCCGTCTTAAGTCTGACAAGTTATTCCCGTGCTTTGAATAGCTCTTTTCTTCCCTATCCTCAGCTCCACAAGTCTGAGACTTGAACCTCCACCAGCTCTCCCTCTTCTTTATCTGAGGCCGAGGGTGTTCATCAATGATCACCAACTGGCATCCGATTCAGATTTGATATCCTAAGGACTTGGAAAGGATAGGGAAGGGAGAGGGATGGGGCGGTGAAATTCTTGGAAGAGGATTTGGATGTGGAGATAGCAGAGGCTTGATAGTTTGGTGGCCTATCCACCATGGGTTGGCATGATGTATTGATCTTGGCTTAGAGCTTTATTTACGTTGATCTCTTGTTCTTATTCTGCGGCAGGAGGCTAGTGCTGAGGTGGTTGGCTGTTGGTCCTAGTTTGTGAGGTGCTCTATCTTGCTTGGAGGAGGCGTCTTCTCTATTGAGTTGGACTGTTTGGTCTATTGACTAAAATTTGATGTATCTTCGGTGTTCGCACATCACCTGTGGTAGCAGGGTTCCTTCCGGGTCTTCGGATTCGTAGGTGATTTCAGTCCCCTCAATTGGACGGTATTTTAGGTCGAAGTACTTCAGGTAGTAGAGGTGATTCGATTTCTGAATCAGTGTGATGGTCCATTGTGTTGTGGACAAGCATTCTGATGTGAAATTTGTTTGGGTTCTTGTTGGCGATGATCCGGTTGCATTTTAGGGCCATTTGTCTTGTACTGCTGTTACCATGGAAGTTGGCTTCAGCTGCGATGAAGACAGTAACAGGACCATCTCCTGTCAACCTTGCGTTTCCTGCCTTCATCGGGTTCGATATAGGAGATTTAAAGTTCCTCGTCGTTCGCTGGTTGAGTTGCTGGTTCGGTTGCTGTTGCAGCTGCTTGATCTTGGTTTGCCTTTGTCGGTTTTAGGCGCACGTCAGCGGTGGGAGTTGAGGTAACCAATGGGTGCTGGGCTCTCGGGTCTGAAGTGGTTTGGGTTAGTGCAGTAGCTGGTGCTTGAGTATGTGCTGCTAGCATTGCTGTCAGTTCCACCACGTGTCGTTGATATTGTTGCTTGATACTTTATTGGTACGGTTGCTGTTCGGGTCTGCCCTCATTGAGTTGAGGTAGCTTGCGGAGGCAGTATTAGGTCTACTGGAACCAACATCTAGGGTAGACCGTTTGCAGCAAGCAGTCTGTCGAGTATCTTCACGTACTTGGCAATGTCTGTTCTTGCTAGCTTCTCTGCAAGGTGAATCAGTACAGGGACCAGGGTGATGGCAGCAGAGGCCGCTGATTGATTGGTTGATGACCTGGTGGACTGGGCTGCCGTCGCCTGTGAATTGGGGCCCCAGTAGTGAGGAGTCTGTGCAGACTGTTGAAGCAGTGGAGTTGGGTCGAGTTTGGAACGTCGTGACTTTGATGTTGAAGCTCGCCGGCTGATGTGAGGTGTCGATTTCTGAATTTCTTCAGTTTCTCTTGGACAGTCCAAGGAAACTGATATGTGGTCCTCCACAGTTGATGCACCGATGAGTGGTCGACTGGAAGACTTTGTAATGATTTTCAGTGCAGATGTTCCACTTTTCCTGTGTCTAGTGCCTGGTGAAGTGGTCGTAATTGTAGTATTGGCATAGGTGGTAGCGTTCTTTACGGTGTCTGGGATGATTGATATGTCGAGGCATCTGAAGCCGTTTTCCACTGCTTGGGTTTGCTGCTGCAGCAGCTGTAGAGTTCAAAGCAAGTTATCATGGATTCGGCTGACAAATTTTTCTATCAGCCAGATAGCGACGGGTAGGCAAGATGATCAGTTCAGCATTTCGAAGGGCATCATGATGTTCTGGAGCAGTTGTTCCAGAGCTTCCTCGCTTCAGTTCTGCGCCGACGTCCACTGGTGCTGCGTTGGTGATAACTATTTTCGATAGTATCTGGGACCGGGTGAAGTTGGTTTAACATCGAAACCGGACTTTAATCCGGTAAATCATAGCAAAATCTCTTTATGCCTTAATGCACATCTCAGAAAACCTACCGTTTCTTCCCGGTACAGTGCACCAGCTGGGAGTGGGGTTTAACCTTCGAGTGAGTGTTCTTTGTCTTTATTCCTTATGCCGTTTATGCCCAACTGGAGTTCCACCCTTTCCAGTCTTCTCGCAACATTTGCAGCACTTCTCCACCTCCTCCCATTTCTACAACCACTGTGACCTTCACCTTTGACCTAGTCTTCCTTCTCAGCCCTAACCTGTTTTTTCATTCTCCCAGACAAATGTCCCTCAAAGTTGGAATCCATCCTCATTCCAGCCATCTGTTTTGTCTGCTCTCGTTCTCCCTCCTCTCGTTCTCCCTCCACACCCGAGACTCACAGTATCTTGCACACATCAAACACAAACCTGGTTCCACTAACTCCCCAGTAGGTATCACTCTTAATTTCCACTTGTCTATTCCTGCATCCTATCTCTGTAGTAGAGTAGGCCAACATTGCTATGAGAGTTTCCATACCTATGAAATTTAGAAGAAAAGGTCATCTAAATTTCATAATGGTTAATAAATTGTCAAATTTTCTTTCATGCAATAAAACTAGATTGATTTGTGAATACTAATATAGTAACTTTAATTCCAGTTGCAGTATAGCTATAAAGATGAAGACGCTAACACAAGATGAACACAAAATTGAAGATGAACACGCTACATTGCATCACCCTTATTCCATTTTTGTAATAGGATAGAATAGTTCCATATATAAAGGTAGCTTTATTAGTGTAATGGGCAAATGGTTAGACGTGAAGTTAACTACATTAAATTAGGGGATGATGCCTTCTCAAATGTTTATAGCGATTTGAAAAATATTGCAATTTAGGCAGTTTATTAGCCTATCATGAAACAGCAAAGAAAAAATGTGTACGGCCATTGATAAAGATCAATAACCAAAATCTAAAGTTCTAATTATCTCCTGGAGTAAAGCTTACTCTCATCAAGATTACTTCAGTTATGGAGGAGTTATCATCAATTAATGGTGACAAGACAGGGCTATTCTGGAAAAGATTGCCGAAGAAGACATACATTACCAAAGAGAAGTCATTGCCTGGACACAAGCCTATGAAAGATAGGTTTACTCTTGTGCTGTGTGGTAATGCAAGTGGCGATTTGAAAATTAAACCCTTGCTTGCATATCATTTCAAAAATCCAAGGGTTTTAATAAAATATAATGTGCAGAAAAACAAAATGTGTGTGATGTGGAGGGCTAATGCTAAAGCATGGGTGACAAGGCAATTTTTTTACCGAGTGGATAAATGAAGTGGTTTGCCCTTCCATCAAAAAATATCTGCAGGAGAAAAGTTTGCCAGTCAAGGCCCTGCTTTTCCTCGACAATGCTCCTTATGTCATCCATAAGGTGGCACAGCATCTCACGGCAGCCTTGAATTTTTTTTTTTAAATTTTGCCCCGAGGGGCGAGTTTATTGGGCAGCGCTACTCATCTTGAGTGAACATACCGCCATAGCAGCATGTACAACACTCCCCAATAGGAAGAACACCCGCTGGGTTGTTCATCCTGTCACTTGTACCCAGACACAGCTGGGACTTGCTTAACTGTTCTCAAGTGAACAGCTTCTCAAACAAGAAGATTAACATTTATCAACCCTTAAAAGCTTACGTTATCTTGTGGGTGCAAAATGGGGAAATCTTTTAAGAACAGTATCAATATTTGACAAATAGTGTTTTCCTAACTCAAACAATGTGGGGTTTATTATTCTACAGTTATTCCTAATGTCTCTCAGGTGTTCACATTCACGTAGATAGTGGTCAAGGTGGTGTCCATCACTCTCACCACAGATTCTGCAACTTCGCTGATCAACTGTTGTTTCCATTCCAAATCTCCATGGATATTTGTATCCAAGACGGATTCTCGCTATTACAGATTCTCTCCCTCGTCGTCGTCCTCTTCGGCCATACTGATTGGGATTGCCAGCTGCAACCATGTTGTACCATCGTACAGATTCACTGGTTTGTGCTTCTATCCTCCTTTCCTCAGTTACCTTGTCACGGCGATGTTGCCTGATAATACCTCTAATTTGTAGTTGAGTCTTGGGTATGAAGTATTCAATATGGTCTCCTTCAGCGCCTTCAGCAGCCAGCACATCTGCTCGTTCATTTCCACATATTCCAACATGGGAGGGGATCCACAGAAACTTAATGACTCTTCCCTGATTGGTAAGTACTCTCACAGCTCTCTTGATTTCAGCGACTATTGCAAGATTTTCTGCCTGATTTTTACTTAGGCTTTGCAGTGCTGCTTTTGAATCGGTGCAAATCACTGCACCATTAGTGTTCCGTTCAAGAAACCTTAACGCCATAACAATGGCAGTTAGCTCTGCTTGCGTTGAAGAGGCATAGTTCTCAATACGTGCTTTTTCTTCATTTCTGCGTTGGAAGGTATTATCCTTGATTACCGTGTATGCTGCACCAGCCCTGCCATTGATAGGATTAGATGACCCGTCAGTGTAGATTTGATCTAGTTCATCTCCGGCTTCTTTATAAATGTCCTCGAGATACTTGTGCCTCATTTCTTGTGGTATCATGTTGGATTTTTTCATTGCCATTTCATTGATGATCTTGCATGAGTCATCCTCCCAGGGAGGTAACCTCTCTACAGGCAGGAGCTCACGGGCTTGCTCAAGCAGGTGAAGCTCTTCAAGGTAGCAGACTGCTCTGTGATGCCATTTTTTGCTTCTCCTGTTTCCCCCTGAAAGTAGCACAGAACTCAGTTTTTTCTTGGCAATATCATTGTAATGGGGATCTCTGGCTATCCTAATTGCAAGCTTAGCATTCAGCTCCTGAATTCTGCTTTTAATACTGGGAAGGGACAACTCCTCTCGTAGATTAGACGTTTTGGCAGTTCTTGGGACTCCAAGAATGATTGTCATGGCTTCATTTTGAATGCTTTCAAGCCTTTTCATATCGCTTTGGGAGTAGGTGCACAGTACTGGTGCGGCATAGTCTATGACGGAGCGCACATAGGCTGTGTACATAATTTTGAGCACGGCAATAGAGGCTCCATGTCCATTCCAGGTCATAGCTTTCAGTGCCCTGAGTCGACTTTTGCATGTTCCTATGAGTTGATTGAGCTCCTCTTTCTTTCCCTTGTTAGAGCCGACAGTGACGCCAAGGTACCGATAGTGGTCAACCCATTCAAGTGTTACACCATTAATTTGCAGTTCTTCATTTGCTCTCCGCTTGTGATGGGAGTATGCCTTCGTCTTGTTTGTGGAGAGAGTGAAACCGAGCTCAATACATTTCCTTCCGAGGAGTTCAATGGACTGTTCAATTTTTCCCAAGGTGGGAGCTTGTATTAGGACATCTGCATATCCCACTTGTTGTGTTCCTTCCGGAAAATCAATATTTGCAATGGCTTTCATAAGTACATTGAATAGTGTAGGGCTTAAGACTCCGCCTTGGGGGGTCCCGAGTTCCATATTCATTGTTCTGGAGACTGCTCCATTGAAGCAAACCTTGGCTTTCCTTCCTGTGAGGTAGTCTTCAACCCATTTCATGAGTCTCCCCTTGACACCCATGCATGCAAGCTCGTCCAGGATCGCAATCCCCTGTGCTTTGTCGAAGGCTCCTTTGATGTCAACAAATACAGAGTACCTAGCCGTGTCATTAGCCAAGTAATTAACTATACAATTTGCTGTGCTCCGTCCTTTAACAAATCCATTGACCCCCTCCCCTAACCTGCCTATTTTGTGCAACAGTCGGTTTAGGATGATCCTTTCAAGCATCTTGCAAGTGCATGACACGAGGCTGATAGGTCTGTAATTACCAGGGTCATTAGGCTTCGGTATGGGAATAATTATTGCGTGTTTCCATTGTGTGGGCAACACTCCACTTAGGAATGACTTGTTAAACAGGTGGAGTAGTGGATTCCCAGACACTTCACACAGTGCATTGAGTATGTCGTAGGTGACGCCATCTTCAGGTGCTGTACTTTTACCCTTTTTCATAGCGCCCCTTACTTCTTGGGCTGTGATTGGTTCCCCATATTCGTCATCACTAGACAGTGCTCGTGTTATCCTAATTCTTATGTCATCATGTCGCAGGAGCTGTTCCCTGCTGATTTCTGCAGGGAGGGAGGAGGAGGATGCTGCATCACTCCACTTGTGAATTAGTTCCTCAGCCTTACCCTGGGGGTCTTTGTGAGCCGCAGGCCGGGCTCTGCCCCCCTTAGCTATTTGAAGTTTTGCCCACACTTGTCTTGCAGATGTTTCCCGTCCAATAGAGCTAGTGAACTCAAGCCATTGTCTTTCCCGCTCTTTAATCTTCTCTTCCCTGGCTACTTGACACACAGTTTTAAACAACTCTTGGTTACTTTCAGTGGGATGTCTCCGGTACTCTCTACTCATGTCTCGCACATTTGCGTTAAGCATCTTTATGTAATCATTCTCATACCATTTTATATTCTTCCTCTGAGGGTTACTTCGCCCAGGCGTACGGCGCGGAACTCTTAGACAGCTCTCAATTTGGTGGTTAAGGTCATCAACAAATGTGTTAATGTCTTCTGGGATTTGGTATTCCGTGAACCAGTCACTCATCCTGTTTATGAAGTGCGGCCTCATATCTGGTCCGAGTGATAACCTTTTTCTTTTATTTCTCTCTTTCCTTCTCTTGCTCATGTCGACGGTGGTAATCAGTGCCCAATGGTCACTACATAAACTGTGCACAATGTGTGTACTGGCATCCGTGTCCTGTGCATTCAGCAGGAGAGCATAGTCTAATCTTCCTCCTCTGAGGAGTTGACTGTTCATCACCCAGGATCCTAAGGTTTTCACTTCCCCTGACAAAGAGTGACAGTTTCCGTCCATTGACATTGGGCTGATGACAGTTGGCACCATAGTGTGGGTGTCTGGCATTCAGGTCACCAACCAGCAGGGTAGGTTCTTCATTAACAAACTCAGGCAGTGCGTCAAGGTCAAGTTTACTCTGTGGCACATATAGGTTGATTATATGTAGAGCATTATTGTTTAAGTAAAGGGTCTACTCCCAGTGATTCAAACTCATCCCCCATGTGCAGGTCGTCAATAATCTGTGCGGGAATGTTGTTATTTACAAAAGTGATGAGACCCCGTTTTCTTTCCCCATGTGGCAGGGAGAACTTGCGATAACCGCTGAACCTTGGGCTGAAGTCATCACCTACCATTGTCTCCTGTAGCACTATGACGTCAGTTTGGTGTTCACGAGCGTATTGTATGATGTCATTAATTCTATTGCGAACGCCATTGCAGTTCCATTGTAGGATAGTGAGACTTTCTTCAGCGTGGTTATCCATCGTGGAGGTGTTGGTCATCAGATGTACTGTGTGCGGTGTTGTTGCTGGTGAGTGTGTGCACTGGTGGTGTTGTATGTGGTGTTGCACCACCGTCATGTGCTGGTGGTACTGTTTGTATGGGTGCCAGTGGTCAATGGTGTTGTGTACACTAGTGTCGTTGTGTTCACTGGTGGTGTTGTGTTCACTGGTGGTGTTGTGTTCACTGGTGGTGGTGTTGTGTTCACTGGTGGTGGTGTTGTGTTCACTGGTGGTGGTGTTGTGTTCACTGGTGGTGGTGGTGTTCACTGGGTCAACGGTAGCACTGAGTTTGCTGTTATGTGCCGTGGCTCGTGTTGCATCCTCATGCACCAGGTTGCAACCTGCTGAACTCGCCTGAGGCAACTTCAGGCCCTGCAGAATGTGAAGTATGTCCTCCTGGGTCTTCTGGGTTGTACATAGGGTATTCTCAAGTTTATTTTGCTTGCTTATTAGTTCTTGCATGAGTGGGTGATTTTTTATCATGTGGGCAATCATTGCTTCGATATTGGGCGGCATTTTATCTGGACCCAGTGAGGTGTTGACTGGTGAGTGGGGAGGGGGAGTGGTAGGGTGGGGGGAAGGGAGGGTCGCCTGAGAGGCGGAAGGGCTGGTTGACTGGGAGGCGTTAGGGGGTATGGGTGATGAGGCAGGAATGGGGTTGTTGGGTGGGGTAGGGTTGGGGTTAGTGAGGGAGATAAGGTTGGGGTTAGTGAGGGAGATAAGGTTGGGGTTAGTGAGCGGGGTTGAGGTAAGTTGGTTTGTGAGAGAAATGGGGTCTGGTTGGGCCTGTGCGGGGTGGTGGTGGGTATGTTGCGCTCGACCCAAACAATCTCTTTATAGTCCTTGAGATATTTCACGTCAACATGAATGCTATAGATCTTAATTATAATTTTAGTTTGTCTTGTTTGTTGGTTTGCTTCTAAAAATTTAACATTCTTACCTTGATACTCGAGACTGTTCTCTGTGAAGAACTTCAGGGCTCTGTGCCCCTGCACCCGTGCACTAACATTGCCACCTACACACCTGCTGTTTATACGATAAACTTCTCTATGGGCGCGGGCGGCCTCAATAATCCATCTGAACTTCTCTGGTGCTGTCATTCCCCCTGCAGGAAAGATTAGGGTGTGCCACTCAGTCTTCGTCTTGTCGTCGTCGTTGTTGTTGTTGCTGCCGAGGTTGCTGTTGCTGCTCACCCTGTCGCCGTAACTTATCCCGTTTCTTGCTACTTCTACCTCGGACTAGGTTGAAACCTTCGTCTGTTGTAGAGTCTCCTGTATCGGTACTGTTGGAGGGCCCAGGGCTGGGATCCCGACCGGAGGGCCCTGGGTGTGGACCATCACCCAGGGGCCCCTGGCGGGGATGGGGGCCGTTATGGTTCCCGGGTACACCAGCCATGGTCACGTTGTTGTTGTCTAAAGTCTTACTTCTCGTGTCAACAACCATCTATTTGCTGCGGCTCACTTCATGTGTTGTTGGGTGGTATGTCTTCAACACTGCACTCTGCCCTACGTACACACACATGTACATATAGACACCTACAAGGCACAAGGTTTACTCACACGTAGCGTAGGGGCACTCTATGGTGTGTCCTGGCAGTCTCTTGTGTAAACACACTAGTCGCGCACACAGACCACGACCTTGGGTAGGGAGGGCACAAAGGCTATTTTTCACGCGCGTGGAGCCCCAGGCTTCAGGTACCGTTTCGGCCCAACCTACCTCACAACTCTTCCCTCAGCAGGCCTCGATATTGCCACATTAACAATTGCTGCCTTAATTTCTGGTCAATCCACACGTCTAGGGCCTACCACAGTTGGTAGGAGGGGCGGTGCACACTTAGTGCCTCTGTAGCTGACCTACTTGGCGCACTGAAGACTAGACCTTAGGCCTAGGCCTATGTCAAACAGGAGGATGGATGCATCCTGCCTGCTCCTCCTCTAGCTTGAGGACAACTGGGCAGCCTTGAAGTCAGGAAATTTGACTGTTTTCTCGCCCTTTAAATCCCTCTACAGCATCAACAAATATACCATCAACGAACTGTAACTTACCAATTGACGCTTTAAGGGCACTGATAAACCACATAAGTTGCTGATCTATATCCATATTTGCAAATGAATTTCAATTGTTATAAGTTGATTTTCTCAGTATGGCGAAAAATTTACGCTCTGCCTTGTTCGCTTACGTTTTGAGAATACAGAAGAGAGTAAAGCTGCCTTGGTAACACCTGCGCTGTAACCTGTGACGCTGATGTGCCAGACACCGCCAGGACGCCACTGCAGCGCCATCTCTTGCTACACTCTCACCTCAAACTCATCAAGATTGTAACTTGCTTAGCTAAATGAATTGTGGGGTTCAGTCCCTGAGCCCATTATGAGCCTCTGTAACACTTTCCACTACCGGCCACAAGATGGGTATGGGGTGCATAATAAATGAACTAAACTAAAACCTCTTGCTTGCCGTTTACTTCATTTATTATGCACCCCATACCCATCCTGTGGATATTTTTTTCTTTTTTTTCTGGGATATTCCTGCGCGGACCCTAAGCCTCTGGCTGGCCCATTAAGTGTTGCTTGTTTCTGTTCAATCAAGTTCAAGTATGTTTGAGATAAGCAATAAATACATCTCAAAGGGATAGAGTAGCTTAGGCTATTTCTACCCCCCTCTACTTCAAGTCCCTCAAGGGGCGCACAAATTCAGTGAGTACAAATAGACATATAACAGTACAAGAATCCCTTTTAACATTGCATACAGCAAGTACAGCATATAATTGTTACATTCTTGGGGCAAAATTCTTGTAGCTCCTAAGTATACTGTCTATTATACCATTATCACACATCCAAACAATTTGTTGTGGTACACTATTTCCTTATTTTTATATTTTTCAATAAGGTGACACTCTAATACATAATGTTCTAAGGTGTGGGCGTACGGCATACTACATAATTTACACTCCTTATCTTTTTCACTGACATCAACACCGTATTGCCCGAATTAGTAACTGGGCGTCCACAATGCAAGCAGAGTTGGTAGCGATACTGGTAGCACTCGAAATTATTAACACTGAAGTAGACAGCTTAATTATTTCTGACTCCCTATCCTCACTACGAGCAATAAACAGTTTGCAATCAAGTAATAGCGTGCTTGTCTTGGAAGCTAGACGTATATATGTAAGAATACTTAGCAAGAGGGTAAATATAAGAATGTTGTGGATTCCTTCTCACATTGGCATGCAGGAACATGACAAAGTTGACGCCCTAGCTTGCTAAGGCTGCAGTAAATAAAGACAGTATTGAATGGAATATTGAGTTATCAAATAGGTCCCTTAAAAGTGTCATTAGACGAGAACTCCTAGATGGATTTGAAGAAAGTAGAACAGTGCAAACTGGAACTAGTAGGTCCATTGTTCATCACAATGCAATGTGTGAAGTAAAACGTGTGTATGGGGCAAGTAACAAAGTCAGTAGACTAACAGATGTTGTCACAGCTCGTATAAGACTTGGCTACAAGTATCTCTGGCAGTTCGGCTTGTATAGGGATCTAGATGAAGTAAAGTGTGTGGACATAGGCAGGGACACACACTCGAACACTATATCTTGGATTGTTGTAAAATTGAGCCTTTTAGAGATAAATCTAAGCTCACTCTGTATATGGCAACCAATCTTATTACCATGGATAAACTACCTGAAATCTTTGCACTGTACCCACATTTTGCTTCCAGTAGATGAACGACATATGAGATTCAGAAACAAGTAGTGTATTGTGAGGACTAATAATAAACAGAAGCTCCCCTATGACTCTGTAATATCCCCATTGGCCAAACTATTATGTATTAACGACAAGACCTACCATTAATGTATGATGACTTACTGTAAATATGTAGCTCTTGTAATAACACTTTCTCTGTAACTAGCTGACATTGTATCTATAAGGTGTGAAGGATTGAAGAAATTGTTTGTAATAATCTAAGATGAGGTCTGATAAAGACCTTTTGTGCCCTCTGTAATGCTTTTGCGCTACCGCTCACAGGATGAGTATGGGGTGCACAATAAACTAGCCGCCTTCGGCGGCAACAATTCAAAAACCGTATTGCCAGATATATTTATATCCTAATCGTAATCTCATGTAAATTGAATCCTTCCAAGTAGACCCAAATTTTGTTCTTTTTACCCATTAGTTTTAAGCTTGTCATTAATGTTTTTCCTGCCCGAAACGCTTTGCGTAATAGTGGCTTTAAGCATTGTATGTACTAGCTCTATCTATAAAGCCAACAAACTTTGTAAAATCTCTTTATGTATGTACCTTACCTAAATAAAAATTATTATTATTATTATAGACTTTCCTTTACCATAAGTTTAGTTTAGTTCATTTATTATGCACCCCATACCCATCCTGTGGGCGGTAGTGGAAAGGGTTACAGAGGCACATAATGGGCTCAGGGACTGAACCCCACAATTCATTTAGCTAAGCAAGTTACAATCTTGATGAGCTAGTTACAAAATTCAATATAAGTCATCACATCAACAATGGGTTCGAGATCGACCTCAAGTACAGGTTCTAAATTAAGCAACTGACATATGTGGAGAGCTAGTGTCAAAATTTATATGTTTGTCCTGCACACCGCCCCCCATCCAGTGGGCAGCGGTGGATAGGTTACAATCACTTAGTTACTACCTGCAGTTAGCAAACTGGGGATATTTGGCTAAAATTTCTGGTAGCAGATCATTTTGAATGAAATATTGACACATCGCTGGAACATTGGTTATAGAATTGTCTCTAAATTCACGTATCTTTTCGCACTCCATCACATAGTGACGGAGGGTGTGCGAATAATTTTGTTGACACAGTTTACATTTGGTCAGGTCTACATCAGCAGATAATGAGAATTCCCAGAGATACTTGTAACCGAGTCTAAGCCGAGCAGTAGTAACATCTAGAAGTCTGCTGATTTTATTGGATGATCCATAGATGTGTGGCTCCTCTTGCATGATAGTATGATGATAGATGGAATTACTGGTGTCAATTTCACTTTGCCTCAGATCTACAAGATCTTGTTGAAGTTCTCGGTGTACAGCTGCTCTCAGATTGCTCATTGACAATCCAAGGTTACACTCAACGGCTCCTTTAAAGGCAGATTCTTTGGCTAACTTATCAGCTCTATCATGCATTCGGAGGCCAACATGAGATGGAGACCACATGAAATGGACTCTGTTACCATCCTTAATAATTTTGTTGTATTTGTGTCTAGCTTCGGACACGAGCATGTTACAGTTATGTCTTAAAGAGTTGAGAGCATTTAAGGATGATAAGGAGTCACACTCTATCACAATATTCTGATATACTGGGCGTCTGCTATTTAAAGACTCTAACGCTCCTCTGCTGTCAATAAAGAAGCAAGCATTTTTACCACATTTGACTACTTCCTGTAATCCTGCTAATACTCCTTGGAGTTCAGCCAGCGTTGAAGAGACATTGTCAGTTAAGCGGCGTCCAATAACAGTATCTACAGTGCCGATGTCAGTGTACTCCCTGATCAAGACTCCACATCCTGCCTTCCCATCCCTAGCTACTGACCCATCACAATATACATGTAAAGTGTTTTCCGTAGGCAGTTTTCTAATTATACAATCATATGTTGCCCTCAGCTCTATTTCATACATACTTTTTTTCTTATGCAAGGGAGTAATTACTACATCTACATTACAATCCTCCCATGGTGGTGTAAATTTTCTCTTGGGCACAGCAACACACTCTGTAATAACATCATACTTTATAACATTATAACATAATTTATTCATATATACTCTCTTCTTCATCATACACTGTTCACTACTTCCCACCTTTTGAACCGAGAGGATTAATTCATTAGCTCCCCACCTCTCATTAATCTAATGGCAGAGGCTACATTTATCTCTGAAATTCTATCCCCAATACTCTGCAGATTCAACTCCATCCTCATTATCTCAATCATAGCATTTCTTGGGCATCCTAAGATAATTCTCATTGCTTCATTTTGTACCTTCTCCAACTTGCCCATCCTACCTTTACCAAAACAAGAAATGACAGGTGCAGCATAATCAATAAGTCACTGCACATTCTCTCATGTGTATTATACATATATAAAACGCTAAACTATAATGCCAATCCTGGACCAATTATTTGGTCCGGGAGACATCTCCTGTCACGCAGGGTGCAGTCGCACCTCCACAGATCTCCAGTATCATCTATAGATACTGGTGATGGCTCAAAAGGGCCACCACTTACGAGCTATTCATGCCCGTGCCACCTTTTGGGTTGCTTCATCTTCATCTTAACACATTCATAAGGGAGACATCTCCCGTCATGCAGGGTGCATTCGCGCCTCCACAGATCTCCAGTATCAGCTCTTGATACTGGTAAATGGCTCAAAAGGGCCACCACTTACGGGCTATTCATGCCCGTGCCACCTTTAGGGTGGCTTAATCTTCATCAATCATCAATCAATGCCAATCCTGATCTCAAAAGCTTCATAGAAGGTTGTATCAGAACCCATGAGCATCACACCAGAAATAAATACAGTTTTGATATTCCTAGAGTACGACTTAATCAAACTAGAAATGCTCTACAAATCAAGGGACCCAGAATGTGGAATGACCTTCCCAACCATGTTAAAGACTGTACCTCTCTCAACCAGTTTAAGTTAAAAGCGAAGCTATACCTAATAAATTCCCGGTAACCTACCTTACCCTTCTATTGTCAACCAATGTCTGTTTTTTTCTTTAATGAGCGCTGTTTGTCGACATAATTGTATTTGTGCTGCTTTTTCATCTATGTTTTCATTTCTTGTTTTCATTCTACTCATTATGCTCAATTAGTATTAAGCTTGTCATTTAAGTTTATCATGCCCGAAACGCTTTGCGTAATAGTGGCTTTAGGCATTGTATGTACTAGCTCTACCTATAAGTCAAACAATCCTTGTAAATATTTATTGTATGTATGTACCTTACCTAAATAAAATTGTATTGTATTGTATTGTATTGTAAGAGATCTTACAGTACTCAAGTATAACATTCGTAGCACAGGGACTCCCACTCGACCATTTGGTCATCATTTGGTCCTGGAGACATCTCCCGTCACGCAGGGTGCAGTCGCACCTCCACAGATCTCCAGTATCATCTATTGATACCGGTGATGGCTCAAAAGGGCCACCACTTACGAGCTATTTATGCCCGTGCCACCTTTTTGGTGGCTTCATCTTCATCTTAACACATTCACAAGGGAGACATCTCCCGTCACGCAGGGTGCAGTCGCACCTCCACAGATCTCCAGTATCAGCTCCTGATACTGGTAATGGCTTAAAATGGCCACCACCTACGGGCTATTTATGCCCGTGCCACCTTTTTGGTGGCTTCATCTTCATCTTAACACATTCACAAGGGAGACATCTCCCGTCATGCAGGGTGCATTCGCACCTCCACAGATCTCCAGTATCAGCTCTTGATACTGGTAATGGCTTAAAATGGCCACCACTTACGGGCTATTTATGCCCGTGCCCCCCTCCCCGCTCAGCTCGTTGTCGCCGTGTGGGGGCTTCGTGGGCGGCTGCTGGAGTGTGATGCTCCTTAGGACAGTCCTCTGTCCTTTTCTAGCCTTGTGCTCCTGCTGCCGTCCTCTCCAATTCTGCTGGGCACCTTTTCCTTTTCCTTCTGTTTCGTTTTTCTCCCCCCTCTTCTCCTATCTGCTTGCCGTTTCCTGCCGACCTTTTGCTCGTTCTGGTTCTTCCATGGACTTCTTCTATTTTGACGCCCGGGTGCTTGAGGAGGCATACTCATGCACCCGTAGAACTGCAGTACCCGACGTCGAGAGCGAGGGGAACCTTTTATTGTCAATCCCCACTTCGTCACTGAACCCGATCTCGACGGACTGTCGGTTTCTTAAGGTGGCGTTTGTGGGGCGTATACTCACGACGCACCCCTAGGAGGCCCCGACAAGATCGGCGATAGCTTCTTGTTGGGTGTCCTGCCTCTAATTGTGGCTCCATGGTGGGTGTGGGGGCACATTCGTGAGTGAATTCTTAATTTCGTCAAGATGATAACCCCTGTTTCGGCTGCTTCTGGCTTACCTTTTCAGGCTCGTGGGGTGGGCGACCAAGCCCCCGAGTCGGTCCGTATTGGAAGACCGGGCTCTGTAGCCTCCGCTGCATTGGGCCCCGACCTTGCTCCTCCTTTGGCCTCTCTGACTCCTTCCCCTGGCTCCCCTCCCTCCTCTGTGGTTGGGTCGAGCCCCAAGCCCCCAGTGGTGACTACCTCGTCCCCTGGCGCGGCTCCTTCTCTAGTTGTAACTACTGCGCCTTTTAACCCCTCTCTCTCTGGGGGTTCTCACCGCCGTCCTCGTCACGGCCGCCCTCGCTCGATTCCTTCCAGTTCTGCTACCTATCAAGCCTTGTTTGGTCCCGCTTCGTGGGCCAAATATTTTGATCTCCTCCCTCTTGATTCTGCGCCTCCTGACGATTTCTCCCTTCATCGACATCTCATTGATTCCGTGGATGCCTCCATTACTTTCAACCCCACTCGTCTCGGTACACGTGTCGTTGCTGCTCCTTCTCAGGATGCTGCTTCCCGCTTGGCTGCCTTATCCTGCCTTGGCGAGACCCCCGTTCGGGTCTCGAAGAACGCTCAATTGAATGCCAGTGTTGGCACTATTAATAATAATAATAATAATAATTTTTATTTAGGCAAAGGTACATACATAAAGAGATTTTACAAAGTTTGTTGGCTTTATAGATAGGAGCTAGTACATACAATGCCTAAAGCCACTATTACGCAAAGCGTTTCGGGCAGTATTGCTCTATTTTGCTCCCGCCCCATGTTGCAACCGGTGTTCGGGACCTGCGCGACTGCCACGACGATATTCGCCATATCCTCGCTGCCCAGGGCCATTCTATTCTCCAGGTGGACACGTTTACTCGTCCCCCTCGTGGTAGTCGCCGTCAACCCCTCCGGGTTGTGAAGATTACCTTTGATGGTAGGACCCTAGGGTCCTAGCAAAAATGACAGAGGGTGGAAGCTTCCACCCTCTGTCATTCTTGCTGGTGCCAGGTGCTCTGTCCAGGAGTACATTCCTTCTCCTCGGCTCTGCAACAAGTGCTGGAGGTTTGGGCATGGTGCCCTCCGCTGCTCCGGGACTGTCTCTCTCTGTCCTTTGTGTGGTGGCGAGGGTCACGTTAAGTCGGAGTGCACTTCTCCCCAGGCTCGTTGCCTCAACTGCGGTGAGGCCCATCCTACCTTCTCCCATGCGTGTGTCCATTACAAGCTTGAGGCAGCCGTCCTCAACCTGAAGCACCGGGAGCGTTTATCTTTTCCTGAGGCGAGGCGCCAGGTTCGCCGGCTCCCGCCTTATGCTAATATCTCTTATGCTCGCGTGTTGCGCTCTTCCTCTCCTCGTCCTTCCCGCCTTCCTCAGACTCACAACCGTTTCCGGGCCTTGGACCCTGATGCGCCCACTGCCCCCTCCTCTGTTCCTTTGGGTTCTCTCCCGAAGGATCCTCCTCCTGGTCCTCTGTCTGGGGTTCCCCTTCCTTCTACCCGGTCTGTCGTGTCTTCTGTGTCTTCTTCCTCGTCCCCCTCCGATCCTCCTTCCCATCCTCTTCCTCCATCTATTGGCTCTCCCCACCGCCTGTCGGTGCGGGCGGATGTCCATCGCTCTCCTAACGGCCGTCGTGTGTGCTCTCGTTCGGCTTCTCCTGTTGAGACACTGGAATCCGTTGCCCGGTACGTGGTTGCTGGGACACCGGTCTCTTTAAGTCAGAAGCGTAAGCCTGGCTCCTCTCCTTCCTCTTCCCCGGCGGGTAAGAAGGCTTCGCTTTCTTCCTCAGCTCCTCCTTCTGGCTCTGTTGCTCCTTCCCCTCCCGTTTCAGTGCTTGCGCCCCCTGTTCCTGCTATGGAGGTTTCTTTGGCCCCTGCTTCCCTTTCGGTTGCTGCTCTTGCTGGGGTGCGCTCCCCTCTTTCTACTCCCCCTCCTCCTGCTGCTGTCCTTGACGGCTCCTCTCCGTTGTCTCCTCCTCTTCCTCCTCCTCCTCCAGACCCTGCCCGCCCACCTCTGCTCTGTTCTCCCGTTTCCTTCCCTCCGTCTTTGCTCAGTTTACCCATGCCCCCTAACCCTGACTTTGCTGACCCTGATCCCGACCCTGATATTCTTTAACGTGCTCTGTTGGTCTTTCGCCTTTGTTTCTTCCTTGTTCTCTGTTTTTGTCCTTTCTCTTCTCGTCGTTGTCCATTCTTCAATGGAACGTTCGAGGTTATTACGCCAATTTCCTCGAACTCCAACTTCTGATTTCGCGGTTTTCGCCCCTTTGTGTCTGTCTCCAGGAGCCAATGCTTGGTGCTCGTCCTGGTCGTTTTCGTGGCTATTCCTTTCTCTCCCCCCCCCCCCCCCCAGCCATTGCTGAGGCTTCTAATTCTTCTGCTCTTTTGATTCGGGCTGATGTTCCCTTTGTTCCTTTACTTTTTCCTTCGCCTCTCCATTGTTCTGCTGCTCGTATCTTTGTGGGGAAATGGTACACAGTTTGTTCCATTTATCTCCCCCCGAGTGTCCCGCTCTCTCTTCCTGATTTGAAACACCTCCTGGATTCCTTGCCGGAGCCTGTGCTCCTGCTGGGTGACTTCAATTGTCGTCATTCTCTTTGGGGTGACGTTCTGACGAATACCCGGGGTCGCCTCCTTGAGCCGTTTCTCCTCTCTTCTTCCCTGTCTCTTCTGAATTCTGGTGAGCCCACTCATTTGGACTCTCGGACTCGCACCCTTTCTTGTCTTGATCTTTCTCTCTGCTCTTCTTCTCTTTACTTAGATTTCACGTGGCAGGTTCTTGATGACCTCCATGGAAGTGATCATTTCCCCATCCTTGTTTCCTTTTTCTCTTTTCGCCCTTCCCTCTCTTTCCCTAGGTGGCAGTTTGCTAAGGCAGACTGGACCCTATTTACCCTCAGTGCTGCTCTCCCTGACCTCTCCCTTCTGCCTCTCTCTCGCACTCTCCTCCTTTTTCATGACACTGTCTTCAACGCTGCCCTCCGCTCTATTCCTCGCTCTTCCTCTCGGTGTCCACGGAAGTGCGTTCCCTGGTGGAATGCGGACTGTGCTCGGGCTGTCCGCTGTAAGCGTGCAGCCTGGAAGAGGCACCGCCGTAGGCAGACGACCGATTCTTTTCTTTTCTTTCGGAAAGCGAGTGCGGTGGCCCGTAGGGCCATCCGTACGGCTAAACGTGAATGTTGGGCATCTTATGTCTCAACAATTACGTCCGAGACCCCTCTGGCCCAGATCTGGAAGCGTATCCGCAAGATAGCGGGTAAGTTCGTTCCCGATGTTTCACCGGTCCTTCACCTCCATGATACTCTTGTGGCGGACCCGTTGCAGGTCGCTTCCGAACTGGGTTCCCATTTTTCTTCTGTTAGCTCTGGTCTTCATCTTCCCTAATCTTTCCTTCTTCGTAAACCTGTCCTTGAGTCTCGTCCTTTAGATTTCTGCACTCATCTTCAGCTTCCCTATAATGATCCCTTCTCTCTCTCTGAACTTCGTTCTGCCCTGGCCCTCTGCGGTTCTACGGCGGCGGGCTCCGATGGTATTCATTATGAGATGCTTCGCCATCTCCCTCCGAGCACGTCTCAGTATTTACTGAGTCTGTATAATCGGATCTGGGAGTCGTCGTCAGTCCCTGAGGACTGGCTCGATGCCGTTGTCCTCCCTGTTCGCAAACCGGGGTCTCTGGGTACTTCCCCTAAGGACTTTCGCCCTATTGCTCTCACAAGTTGTGTCTGCAAACTCTTTGAACGTATGGTTAACGTTCGTCTGATGTGGTTCCTGGAACACCATCACCTCCTCTCCCCTTCTCAATTTGGTTTCCGCAAGTGCCGCAGCACGACAGATGTCCTGGTGAACTTGGAGGTCTATATTCGTACTGCTTTTGCTGCGAAGACCTCCGTTGTTGCCGTCCTTTTTGACCTAGAAAAGGCTTACGACACCACTTGGCGTTATCATATCCTATCTCAACTTCATTCTTTTGGCCTTCGTGGTCATCTCCCTCTCTTTCTTCGCAGCTTCCTCTCTCGTCGTTCCTTTCGGGTGCGCCTTGGTACCGCTCTCTCTCCCTCTTTTCAGCAATACGAAGGTGTGCCCCAGGGTAGTGTTCTGAGCACTACTCTTTTTCTTGTTGCCCTCAATGGTCTTCTTTCCTCTCTTCCTTCTGGTGTCTTCTCCGCTCTCTATGTCGATGATCTTACCCTTTGTTGTCAGGGTGATGATTCGCCTCTCCTTCAACGCCGGCTTCAACTTGCAATTGATGCCGTGTCGTCTTGGGCCACAGGTCATGGCTTCAAGTTCTCTACTTCTAAGACTTGTGCCATGACTTTTACGCGGAAACGGGTTGTTCTTCGTCCCTCTTTGTCACTTTATGGTCATCCCCTTGAATACAAAGATTCCGCGAAGCTTTTGGGGTTATTCCTTGACACTCGTTTGTCTTGGTCTCCCCATATCTCTTACCTCCGTGTTGAGTGCTCTAAGGCCCTTACCCTCCTTCGGGTCTTGTCCCATACTTCTTGGGGGGCAGATAGGCGCACTCTCCTTGCTTTACATTCCTCTCTCGTCCTGTCTAAGCTCGATTATGGTTGCCCTGCTTACTCGTCTGCTTCTCCTTCTACTCTTCGCCGTCTTGATGCTTTGCACCATACTGGGTTGCGCCTCAGTTCTGGTGCCTTTCGTTCGACTCCCATCCTTAGCTTGTATGTTGACACTGGCCTCCTGTCTCTCCAGGACCGCCGTGATCGCTACTGTCTTCGCTATCTTGCGCGGTCCTTGCAACATCCTTCCTCTCGCCTCTGTCGTGCTTTAACTTTTACCCCTCCTGCGGTTCCTGTTCCTCTTCACCACCTCCCTCTTTCTGTCCGGTTATCTCGCCTACAGGATTCTCTCTCCGTTCGTATTTCTGATGTTTCTCCTCGTGTTGTTCCTTCTTTGCCCCCGTGGAGGGTCCCTCTTCCGCGGTTTTGTACTTCCTTGACCCGTATCACTAAAGCTTTTACCCCTCCTACGGTTCTAAAACGCCTTTTCCTCGAGCACTTTTCTTCTCACTCCCGCTCCGTTTCTGTCTTCACCGATGGGTCTAAGTCAGCGGACGGTGTTGGCTACTCTGTTGTTTTTCCTGATCGCACTTATATGTGTCGCTTGCCTCCGGAGACTAGCATCTTTACAGCAGAACTTTATGCTATTCTCTATGCTCTTCGTCTCCTGCTTTCTCGTTGTCAGTCTTCCTTTGTGGTTGTTGTTGACTCTCGTAGTGCCCTCATGGCTTTCGGGTCCTTTAATCCGGTTCATCCAGTAGTTGTCGAGATCCAGCATTGGCTGTTTCTCGTTCACAGTAAATTTAAGTCGGTTGAGTTTTGTTGGGTTCCCAGCCATATTGGTGTGTCTTTAAACGAGCGTGCGGATGCTGCCGCTAAGGAAGCTGTCCGCTCTTGTCCCATCTCTCGTAAAGGCATTCCGTATTCCGACTTTTACCCAGTTATCCATTCCTCAGTTCTTACCCGTTGGCAGGCTTCTTGGTTGTCTGTTACTGGTAACAAGCTACGTACTCTTAAATGTTGTGTTTCCTCGTGGCCGTCCTCCTTCCACCGTAACCGGCGGTGGGAAACAGCTCTGGCGAGGTTGCGTATTGGCCATACTCGCTTAACCCATGGTCACTTGATGGAGCACCGCCCTGCTCCTTATTGTCCTAGTTGCATTGTCCCTCTTACGGTCGTGCATGTCCTTCTTGAATGTCCTGACTTCCAGGACGAGCGTGTGTCTTGCTTTCCGACCGCCCCTCGCGGTCACCTGTCCCTCGATAGAATTCTTGGTGACTCGGATACTTTTGATATCGTTCGCCTTATGCGTTTTTGTTCTCGTATTGGCATCCTTGGTGATATTTAGCGCCCTCTGATTATTTTGCGTATTTGATGGTGCTACATAGCCTTCCCGGTTTGGTGCCTTCTTTTGATAATTACTTACTTACTTATGCCCGTGCCACCTTTTGGGTTGCTTCATCTTCATCTTAACACATTCATAAGGGAGACATCTCCCGTCATGCAGGGTGCATTCGCACCTCCACAGATCTCCAGTATCAGCTCTTGATACTGGTAATGGCTTAAAAGGGCCACCACTTACGGGCTATTCATGCCCGTGCCACCTTTTGGGTGGCTTAATCTTCATCAATCAATCGACTCCCACTCCCTTTCCACAGCATGCCAAAGCCTTCAGAGGTTGTAATCTCTTCCGACATTGACCCAACAGTCTGTTCATCTCAGCTTCCAAACTCTCATGGGTATATCCAACATATATGCCTAAATATTTATATATATTAACTCTCTATATATTTTTATCGTTTATTTTCAAAACAATGGGGCTCCGACTTCTACATTCAAACTTAGTTTTGTTTTCATTAACCACCAATCCCATATGGTGACACAGGTTTCCGAAATTGTCCAACACTGTTTGAACCTTTGAAATATCTTTGCCCTGAAACAAAATATCATCGGCATATATGATCGGAGTTACCCCATTTGAGTATCTCTCAGATGCTATCTTATTCATTAGTACATTAAACAGGGTGGGACTCAACACTCCTCCCTGAGGTGTGCCGAGTTCAAAAGACCTCACACCTGACATACAACCTTGATACCACACCTGAGCCTTCCTTTCGTAAAGATAATCCCCTATCCAGCGCAATAATTTCCCTTTAACACCAAGACTAGCTAATTCATATAAAATAACCTCTTTGTTGGCTTTAATAATAATAATAATAATAATAATAATTTTTATTTAGGCAAAGGTACATACATAAAGAGATTTTACAAAGTTTGTTGGCTTTATAGATAGAGCTAGTACATACAATGCCTAAAGCCACTATTACGCAAAGCGTTTCGGGCAGGAAAAAACACTACTGACTAAAGCTTAAAACTAATGGGTAAAAAGAAAAAAATGCGTTGAGTACAAATAAAAATAGAGGTAAAAGAGGGGGGAACATTGTTGAAAGAACAGCACAAATACAATTATAAATTATTACAGAAAATTACATTAAAACAGCGTTGATTTGTAAAACAAAAAAAAAAACAAAAAACATACATGGGTTGACAATAGAAGGGTAAGGTAGGTTACATGGAATTTATTAGGTATAGCTTCGTTTTTAACTTAAACTCGTTGAGAGAGGTACTGTCTTTAACATGGTTGGGAAGGTCATTCCACATCCTGGGCCCCTTGATTTGTAGAGCATTTCTGGTTTGATTAAGTCGTACTCTAGGAATATCAAAACTGTATTTATTTCTGGTGTGGTGCTCATGGGTTCTGTTACAACCTTCTATGAAGCTTTTGAGATCAGGATTGGCATTACAATTTAGCGTTTTGTATATGTATAATACACATGAGTGAATGTGCAGTGACTTAATGTCTAACATATTCAGAAATTTGAGTAGGGGTACCGAGTGATGTCTGGGGCCAGAGTTGGATATTGTCCTAATAGCAGCTTTGTGTTGAGTAATTAGAGGACGTAAGTGATTTTGGGTAGTAGAGCCCCAAGCACAAATACCATAGTTGAGATATGGATAGATAAGGGAGTAATAGAGAGTCACCAGGGCAGGGCGTGGTACATAATATCTGATCTTAGAAAGAATGCCCACAGTTTTTGAAACTTTTTTTGATATGTTTAGAATGTGTCCCTGGAAATTCAGCTTGTGGTCAATGAGAATGCCAAGGAATTTGCCATCTAATTTGTTACAAATTTGGGTATTGTTTATTTTGAGATTTATTTGATTAGAGGATTTATTGCCAAACAGAATATAGAAAGTTTTGTCAATGCTTTATCAAAAGCTCCTTGTAAATCAATGAAAATTCTATAATAATCATTTTTTTTTTTGAGATATATACAAGAGTTGTTACATTCTTGTACAGCCACTAGTACGCGTAACGTTTCGGGCAGGTCCCTGGAATACGATCCCCTGCCGCGAAGAATCGTTTTTTCATCCAAGTACACATTTTACTGTTGCATTAAACAGAGGCTACAGTTAAGGAATTGCGCCCAGTAATTCCTCCCCGGCCAGGATACGAACCCATGACATAGCGCTCGCGGAACGCCAGGCGAGTGTCTTACCACTACACCACGGAGACTGTAAAGATTTTCATTAGCTAGACATTTAATAATACAATCAGAGGTACTTTTTCCTTTGAGGAACCCGAACAAATTACTAGACAGCTGATCACCTATTATATATAAAAGTCTATTTAAAATGATCCTCTCCATCATTTTACAAAAACACGAGGTTAAAGACACAGGTCTATACTCTCCATTGGCTTTAGGGATAGGGATGATCATAGCTTTTTTCCATTTACTGGGAATACTGCCCTCTTTATAACTAATATTAAAGAGGTCTAAAAGTGGGCTTTTCGTCATAGTGGCAAGTTCATTAAGTATTTCATAAGTTTCTGTTTTACTTGGGCGGAGTTTGAGTGTTTATGACTCGTATGGTCGCTTCAGTAAGATTTTGCCTTGTGTTAACAACTTCTGCTCTGTTGAATCTGTAGCGAGTAAATCTTATACTCGCTCCATTATCTCAATATCTTAATATCATAACTAATTAGCACTAATTACAGCAGGTACAATCCTTTCCCCAATTACAGGTAATAAATCCATCATATCAAAGGGATCAAAGATTTTGGGATCAAAGAAGATTTTAAATAACAAACCAACACTCCAGTTCAATAACGATGGTCAGCTTTCAGCCTCTGACTCCGCTATTAATGTGGTCCTCAGGTGACAGTTTTCTATCTAGAACCACTCCTAGATCCCTTTCTTTGTCAGTATTCTTTAAAGATTTCTCACATAATTTATATTGTGTGGGGTCTATGTTCTCCAATTCCACATTCCATAACATGGCATTTATTCACATTAAATTCCATTCCATTAAATTCTACATCCGCTTAGGACACAAGCATGTTATAGATTTGGCTTTAAGAATTGGTTCTTATTCCATTTTATTGTTTATGTATATGTTGCTTAGTTGTTATACCCGTTCTTGGTATATGTATTGTTTATATTCAAGATTTATAGTGTTTCGTATTACCCTGTTATAGTTGCTTTGTGCTTCCTTGCTGTTCTCCTACTGGTTTTCTCCCACCTTTGCTCTTAGCAAAGGTACTTCCCCCTTCCGTTTGCTGGAAGATTCTTAGAATTTCTTAGAAACATATTTAATGACAACCATAAATGAAGCACAGCACAAATGTTACCAAATAAGTAAGATGTATTAAATTGTGGTAGGCTAAAAGGAACATATCGCCCTAGAATAAATAAAACCAATTTTACATTAAGCAACGGAGGAAAGCATAACATAAATATAACCATAGAAGTAACGTGAATAAACTGCAATAGCCAAGCATAAACTACTGTAACTACCTATGAAGCTAGGCAAATTGCAGGGCCAGGAGACGTGAAGCTAAAATAAGGGCCCGCGAAACTGCAAATAGCACATCCTGTCTGACTTTACTTAATAATTCTAAGAACTCTGCAAAAACACATCCTGTCTGACTTTACTTAATAATTCTAGGAACTCTGCAAATAGCACATCCTGGCTGACTTAACTTAATAATCTACTTAGTAACTCTGCAACTAGCACTGCCTGTCTGACTTTACTTAATAAATTACTTGGTAACTCTGCAAATAGCACATCCTGGCTGTCTTTACTTAATGACGTAAGGCAGGGTAAAAGTGGGCAAGCATACTGAACACAGCAATGCAAAAATAAACATGCGACATGAGCAACGCATCAACTGTCGGAGTAAATTAAGGAGGCTGTTTGGGAAAGAGAGTCCGAGGTAACCTGAAACAGGAGGCATGTTAGCGCTGAAATGTAGAACATAATTATGAAAAGGGCAGGCATGTCACGTGGTATCTGCAAGTACAAAATAAGGGTATACAATCGGCGTGGATAAATAGCTATTTTACATTAAGAGAACGGAGGAGATGCATAACATAAATATAACCAAATAAGCGACGTGAATAAACTGCAAGAGCCAAGCGAAAGTACTGTAACTACTGAGGAAACTAGGCAAAATGCAGGGCCAGGGAACGTAAAGCGAATTAAGGGCCCGCAAATACTGCAAATAGCACCTCCTGGCTGACTTTACTTAATAAATTACTTATAACTCTGCAAATAGGACATCCTGGCTGACTTTACTTAATGACGTAAGACAAGGAAAAGTGAACAAGCATACTGTAACACAGCGAACGCGAAGATTTGAACGTGCGACATGCACAAGGCTACGAATGCCTGAGTAAAAAGTTAGGCTGGGGCAAAGTGAATCCGAGGTGATCTGGAAGCAGAGGCATGTCAGTGCTGAAATGTAGAACATAAATATGAATAAGGGCAAGGCATGTCGCGAGATGTCTGCTAGTACAAAATAAGAAACCTTCCGTATTTTCTCACACCAAGTGAGAGAAAGTCTTAATTTACAGTGTCTTAGGAAGGCAACGAATGAGAATCATTAAATATACGACGTTCCCGACGACGCTTCGACGCCGCCATCTGCTGGAGGATACCGTGCCCCAGGCAACATGGGGGCCACCCCCCTGTCCAGGGCACGGCCCCTGGAACTGGACGCCGAGGACTTAACGGACATAACGAAGTCATCCTGGATTGCCGGCGGCAACGCCGAACCCAGGGCCTGTGGTGCGTACCGTTAGACGTAAACCTGCCGTCGTCGTCGAGCTGATCTCGGGTCCTTGCTCCAACGCCGACGTCTCCCTCCGACGAAGAACAACAGACGACACAGGCGGACGAACGCTGAACTTACGACGTAGGAGGAATCCCTGCTACAACGACGTGCAGGGCGCTTAAGACAAACACACCAGGCTACACTGGCCGGGCGGGAGCGCCTGGGAACCAACCTGCCGGCAACACCGGCCAGACGGAGGACATGGAGTAACGGTCCTGGCTACCCCCCAGGCAAGCAGGGCACGTGCCTGAGGGCCTGGACGGCGGAAAGCTTGAAATAACACACCGGGCAACACCGGCCAGACATACGTCTGGGGACTACATGCCGGACTTACACCGGCCGACGGACGTCTGGGGACATCTTGATCGGCGCCACTCTGGGGAAGACGTACCTAGGGACTCCGGGACACCGAAGGGCCTGGGGCTAACACCCCGGGCAACATGGCCGAAGGCGACGTGCCTAGCAGAGAACACACCACACACGGCAAAGACCCCGTGGCCTACCAACAACGCGCTGCCACACGGCATGCTCAGGGCCTAGACGAAAAGGGGAGGGGGGGGGGGGCCGCACACGGGCGCGGCCGTACGGGCGCAAGGCAGCCCGAGCCCCGACGTGGGAAGCCGTGGCGCAAAGCCACGTGGATTAGCACCCAAAAGGGGACAGGAAGGGCGGGACACAGCCCAACCGTGCGCGCCACGGAACGCCGTGCCACGTGGCAGCACGACCAGGCGTGTGCCCCGTAGCAGGCCCGGGCGGAGGGCCAGACCTGGCCACGAGTCGTCGCCAGGGGCGACGCTTGTCCGCTCAGGGAGACCCGACCCCTGGGACATCCCAGGGAAGCCGGCAGACCGGCAACAGGGAACACCCGAGGGAAAAACAGGAAAGACGCAGGAGCACGCCCTGCCGGCCAGGCACGTGACGACCCGGCAAGGCATGCATGGGCCCCAAGGCGGGGCCCGCCATAGGGCCGCCCACGCCTGGCCACGTGTCGCCACCGCCGAGAACATGCGCCCCGGGCGTAGGACCGAACCTGGCCACCATCCGTCGCCGACGGCGACTCATGTCCTCGGACAAGGCGAAACCTGGCCCCCTGGGACACCCAGGGAACCCGGCGGGCCGGCGACAGGGAGCCCCGAAGGAAAGGCGGGAAGGACGCCGAGGCACGCCCAGACGACCAGACACGTGGTCGAAGGCGGCGGGGGAAGGGCCCCAAGGCAGAGCACAAAGGGCGTAGGGCCCACCACGCCTGGCCACATGGCGACGCCGGCAAGGGCACGCCTGGCCGCCGACGGGGGCCCCCGGCAGGGCGCGCGCCTGGGCACGCCGCGCTGCGGGGCCCCTTGGACACGGACGGGCACGGCTGGACGGGGCCCCCACATGAGAGGAGACCGAACGCAGGCACTAGGGACGCGGCCCGGGGCACGCCGACCCTAAGCCAGCCACGCGACCAGCACGGCACGGGGGCGCCCGGCACAGGCCCAAGGAGGGCGCCCCAGCTCTCCGGGAACAACAGCAGAGAGCCCAAAGGACTAACTAAGGCGGCACACACGTACCGCGAGGGGATGGCGCTAGGCACACGCCGCACTGGGGAGAGACCTGACTAGAATTGAACAGAAAACCTCACCTTGGGTTTAAAAGTGTAGGGCAGGAGGGCCCTGCCGGAACAGTCTGGGGTGTCGAGGGCCCCAGGATGTCCGTGAGAGAGAGGTCAGGTACCGAGGCAGCTGGCATGTTGTCCATCTCGTGCGAAGTCGGGCGGCCAGGGAGTGGTTGCGAGGGCAGCGGCGAGGGCAGGCGGAGTGAGGCAGAGCCCCATTGTGCGCCCGTATTTATACGGCCCCAAACTGCCCGCGCAACGCGCTGCGCAATTGTTTCTTTCTCCCCCGCCAGAAAAATCCCCGCTTGCGATCAAGCAGTGACCATTACCGGTGCAAGAACTGAACCCTGTGGTACTCCACTTGTGACATTCCTGCAATCCGATACCTTGCCTCTGATTATGGTGCTCATTTTTCTGTCAGGAAATTTTTCATTCATGTTAGAAGCTTACCTGTCACCCATCCAATATATTCCAGTTTCCAGAACAACCTCTTTTGGGAAACTCTGTCGAAAGCCTTTTTTAGGTCCAGATAGATGCAGTCAACCACAACCATCTCTTTCCTGTAAAATCTCTGTGGCTCGATCATAAAAACTGAGTAAGTTCGTTACACAGGATCTTCCAGATCGAAAACCATACTGCCTGTCTGATATTATATCGTTTTCCTCCAGGTGTTCTACCCATTTAGTTTTAATTTTTTCCAATACTGTATTTTGACTATTACACTTGTCAATGACACAGGTCTATAATTAAGGTGGTCTTCCCTGCTTCCACTTTTGTAGATTGGAACTATGTTAGCCTTTTTCCACACATCAGCTACAACTCCTGTAAACAGGGATGCCTGAAAAATCAGTTGAAGTGGAATGCTGAGCTCAGGTGCACATTCTCTCAGAACCCATGGTGAAATTCCATCTGGACCAACTGCTTTGTTCTTTCTTAGCTCCTTGAACATTTTTTTCCACTTCATCTCTAGACACCTCTACGTGCTCTATGTTGTTCTCTGGAATCCTTATTGTGTCTGGTTCCCTGAAGATTTCATTTTGTACAAACGCACTTTGGCACTTTTCGTTTAGTGTTTCACACATTTCCTTTTCATTTTCCATGAATCTATTTCCCATTTTCAACCTCTAAATATTATCCTTTACCTGCAATTTGTTGTTTATGAATTTATAGAATAGACCTGGTTCTGTTTTACATTTGTCTGCAATACCTAATTCAAAATTTCTTTCTGCCTCTCGCCTCACTGCCGTGTAGTTGTTTCTCTCATCTTTGTATCGCTGGTATGTTTGGGGGTTTGGCCTCTTCCTGTATTGATTCCATTTTTGTGTCTTTTTGGTCTCTGTCCCTTTCGCAATTTCTGTTGAACCAATCCTGTTTCCTAGTTCTGCATCTTTGTTTTGGTATAAATTTTTTTGTGCCTTTATCATATATTTCACAAAACTTGACATACATCTCTTTCACTTCCTTGCCTAGCAACAAGTCTGTCCAATTATACTCATTAAAAAAATTTCTAAGGTCACCATAATGTCCTCTCCTGAAGTCAAGTTTTTCAACTGCTTCAACCTCCTTATTTTCTTCCAGATTATAACGCATTGCATACTTTATTCCCAATAAGACATGGTCATTTTTACCCAAGGGAGGAAAGTACTGAATGTCAAATATCTCTTCCTCCTTCCTGGTAAATATGAAATCTAGCATAGCATAGCATAGCATAGCACAGCAGCGTGTGTGCGTGTGTGTGTACGCACCCCAGAAATAACACGCCTTCCAAACATTAACACCTCTCCTCCTGCCCCCTTCCTCACTGTCTTCCATACACCAACAAAATTAATCAGTAAAGGTAAGATATACTTGAACATACTGTAGTACAAAATATTAGTAGCAGTATGTATAAAATTTATTTTTAAATTAATATTTTTGGGGGTTGCAGAATAAATTAATTATATTTACATTATTTCTTCCGGGAAAATTTGTTTCGGTTTTCGAACCATCTCTGGGAACGGAATAAATTAAAAAACGATGGTATCATTTTGATATGACATGAAATTCATCATAAACTGGACTTCATAGCCCCACACCCTCACCCATAACGGAGCCCAACAGGGAACGGTATCCGCATATGGGCAACCTCAGGGGTAATTTACAGTACTGTATATGTGGGTCACCACTGAAGGGTCTACATAGTATCCCAGGGATCGATAAGGATACTATTTCCGCAATGCCCACCTGACCAAACATCTAACTAGGTGGGCTAACTAGATAATCCGATTAGTTCAGACAGGTTGCATCGAACCTCCCATTTTACCCCCGTCCCCCCACCAGAGAAATGAGTTACTCACTAGGGGCCACAGCCACTGGATAAGCTTTACTACCATATGAAGGAACATAGGGTAACGTACAGGTCTCCATTCACAGCAGAAACATGGAAGTGTACAGTTCTGCTAATCCGTTCCCAGAGACGGATCGTCAGTCGAAATATAGTCGAAGCGATTTTTCCCATAAGAAATAAAGGGAATTGAATTAATCCATTCTCCACCCATCAAAATATTAACATACAAATGCATTTTATACTGAATACAATGTTTTTTTCTAACTACAATACAGTACCTAAGTTTATCTTACCTGTATGGTATCATTTTGGCATTATGATGGTATTATGCCATCATTCTCTTGATGCCATATGGAAGATGGTGATGAGGGGGGAGGAGGAGAGTTGTTACTGTTTGGAAGGGGAGTCCCCTTCCATTATCACATCAGGCAGTGATGTTTTCTCTGGGGTACTCTCTCCTACATTTTGCCTGAATACCACTAGGACCTGGTTGTGGTTCAGTACTTGTCTGTCTCACTACAAATTTGTCAAGAGACATTTGTTTTTCCCTTCGTTTTAACATTTGCCTGTAATGATGCATCACTTTAGCACCCATAATGTCCATTTTCTTAGCCAGTATGGTGTATATGGTTGACCGAGATTTGTTGTACTGCCTAGCCAGTTCAACAACCCACACACCATCTTAATATTTATGAATGATCTCTTGTTTCTGCTCTATGGTCATTCTTACATGGGATCTCATATGTTAAGCCTTACCACTGACTTTCCTGGGACTCATGGTGTGATATATAATAATTACTTTAATGTTCAAAATGCAAAAAATCTCCACAAACGCGGAATTTCTTATAGGTGCGATTGTTACTAAGTGGGAAGCTGTAGTAAACTGAGGCAGGTTGGACCGCGTGACCGGGAACCACGCGCTTGGTCGACCTGAACGAGTACCAACAAATATCGTAAGTCGACAACACCATCGGATGTCGAGTTGCATTTTTTGATGAAATTTACATTGTAACTCGAAATTATAGTAAGTCGGGGCAATCGTAAGTTGAGGTTCCACCGTATAAACATTTTCACAAATAATATTATTATAGCTCATCCAACCAATATTTTTTTTGCCTTACTCTATTCTGCCTTACTAAGTACTGTACTACCATATTGTAGCTCTTTGCTTTGCATTTTTAATTGTTTTAATTTCAATTTTAAAATTATTGCATAGTTTTAAATTACATTATATCCTTATATAGATTTAGTCTTTGTCAATATTCATTTAACCACTGCACTGCGCAAAGCGCCTTTAGGCGCTCTGAGATTTGTGCTTTTTGTTTTTTAATTAGGCTATATTTTAATATTTTTAAATGTTTTCATTACTCTTTCTGTTTTGAAATGGAAATAGTTGACTTTGGAAACATTTTGACATTAACTTTACCTGAACAATTATAAAAATAAAAGAAATATATCCTTGAGAATTGCACCAAGATATTTTTGCCGAAAATGGGTGAGCAGTGCAGGGGTTAAACTATACTGGTTTACTTGTCTGGATAATAAAAGCTAATAAACAGTCCTGTTCTAATAATTACACACAATCATAACAATTAGATATGGGAAGTGAGGGAGATAACATAAGGAAACGTTTAAGGATACAACATAAGAGATATTGTCAACATAACAAAAGAAATGCATATTGTACATATGAACAAATTATGCTTTTCCCTGTTCCAGGAGATGTATGCCAAAGAGAATAACAATAAGACAACTGAAAACTTTTACATGTTTTGTAAAAAAATTTATTAATGAATATATGACAGTTTTCAATAACTGTTATTCTATGTCTTCAGGTCTAACAGGATGTGTTAGTGGGACAACCGACTTCTGTTGTACATCTCGAGATAATGCCTTCCTCATGTCTGGAAAAAAAAGAAAAGCATATTACTAGATGATATTAATTCCAGATGATATAAGCTGTAAGTACTGTACAGCAGAATGTACAGTATTTGTAAACATTAAGAGTGCAGACTATAGAGAACAGGATATTGTTGCTAAGTCTGCACTACCAGAGACAAGTCTGCACTACCAGACACACTTTAAAACTTAAACTTTTATAAATACTGATACATTTTTCAAGAATTTTACAAGGGATGCATATCAAGTGACACTGGTCTACAGCACAGTACTGTATTGTAATACGTGTTTGTCTTCTTTCTTGAATATTAGGACTACTTTTGCTCTTATACAAATATACACTATTGTGTATTGATTTCATTCACTTGGATCTCTGAGAAATTACACTGTGGCCTGAGTATGCATGTATCATATTTTAACATTTGGTGATAACCAAGAAGAGCTACTGAGCATGCGAGTGATCGATACCCATTTTCAGCCATGGAGTCGAGTCATCAAAAAGACTGTCGACCAAAAATGTAAAATGCCACAAAGCATAATTACCAAGTGCAAAAAATATCAGACCTCAACTTCATGAAAGAGTGCAACCTTCTTTACCTGGACCAGTTGGTGCTTCTTTGTGTTAAGATTACTGAAAATCTGGATAATTAAAGAAAAAAACCAGTGTTGAATGCAATGAAACGCCATTTTCTGGGCGAGTCTCGGAAGTTTCCCGGAGCTATCCAGGCTGAATGGATATGTATATCTTTCTGGCATCAGTCAATGCATGGAGTTCTTGCCTACCGGGGACCACGAGCCAGAACCTGGCCCCCCTCTAGAGGCACGAGGAGTAATGGCTTATAGAGACCCCCCCTGTGTGTTGGGAGCATTCTATGTCTGCTATCGATCAGGAGAGGCACCCATAAAGGTAGGCGCCCCAAAACAAACCACTATTCTGGTAAAAGTATTGCAACTGAAAGCCAAACAGGTGGACAGAACTCCCCAAACGAAAATTAGCAAACTAGCATGACGTTCCCAGCAGATGGGAACGATCTCAGTGAGATAGCTTTACGAAGCAACCAAGGTGCTCCTCCCATAAATTATTTATATAACTAGTATACTTACCTAACTACCAACAATGGAAGTGGCTGCTCTCTAGGCTCCATAACATTGACCCCAAAAATATTTAGGTAAATAAGTATTGCATCTATTGATTAGAGGACTGGCAACTTTGCCCTAATATTAAAGAACATGGATGGATTTCTTACCATAAGCATCTTCATCCGGGTCTCCTGAATAATATTGCAAAACTGTGCGATAAACAATATAGCCCAACTTCTTGTACATGGTAATGGCCACTAAGTTGCTGACTCGTACAAATAGGTCTACAAAGTAACAACGCTTTCTGTCAAGAAGAAGAACAAAAATTGACAAACACTTTCATATAATGGTCGAGCACTACTACATCTATAAGCAAGTGAAACAAATATGACTGATTTATTCCAATCTATTAACATTATATATAGCTGCACAATGATTGAACATTAATTGAACACAATTTTTGTAAAATGCAATACAAAACTGTCTCTATTGAAGTGAATTCTACCATAGGTTACTTTAAATGTATGAAGTAAAGTAGAAACTAGCATTTACATATACTTAACTTTTAAAAGAACTTAAAACATTGAAACATTACATCATAAGATTTAATGAGCCAAGATATTTGTCTAAGTAAATTTTGTGTGTAGCAATCATGAGGAAAAATGTGGATTATTTATCTCAAATTCAAAGTTATGACATAATTGATATCATTTGATCAAATCAGAAAAACTAATGCCACAAACTACAGTACTGTAATTATACTTATTTATGGATACCATAAATCTAAAAATTATATCTGATGAACTGCCCCTTATAATAATTAAATGTCTAGGAGAAATCTCATGTGACTAACACTACTATACTTCCATGGTCTATTATATTCTGTAGTTTAAAACATTCTATTATATGAAAGTTAACTGTAAACATAAAAACATTAATATCACTTTTCCGGCATATAAAGAACCACACACTTTTCTGAGATGTCTTCCAGGATGGCCATTAGCTGCTTAGCAAGACCCAGCCGTCGATATTCTGGAGCAACAGTTAGAGCTGTAACGTGACCATGCCAGTTCTCACCATGACCTTCAGCTTTACCCATTACTGTATAGAGAAACTGCAATTAATTACTGTCCTACTGATGCCATTAGCACCAAAAAGAATAGTTACAGACAGCCAAGTGCTTTACAAACACTTTTTTCCTTCTGAATATGCCTGTTTCCCAATTTAGGTTTGTTAGAATAAAATTGTTTGAATAACTGGTGGGGCAGGCAGCCTGTATAAAAATATGTAATACGGATGGAACTAGTTTGCCCAGTGACAGTACACAGAGCCACTTGAGCAGTATTCATACACTAATTGATGGCTCAGAAGCTTTAAACTCTGCCATGATATTAGGTACATTAGAGTACACAATGAAAGGCAGTCTGCCGAGATTACCTCATCACCAATAATTTCCACTTCAGTCAACCCAACAGGATCAGCATCCACCACCACCTCTTCTACCTAAATAACAATGCTCCATCAACTATAATCCTCAAGTTAACAAGAGGATCAGAACTTCTCATATTGGTGAGTACAAACAAAATATTGTCGAATTTTTGCAATAAAATTGTAAAAAAATTTCCCTAGCTTTTCGGGATGATGAACCACTTGTCAAAACACAAGAGCTTCCCAAGGGGTTCAGAAAGCATGTGGCTATCTGTATGCACAACTCTTCAAGAATAATTTCCACATTAAATGAATGCAATGAGTTTGAAAGATGGAAAAATTATTCATTCTTCACACATCTTGATTAACCCTTGTGTTGCTCAGGGCTAATTAGCATTTGTCACCCACAGGCACATACCAAAAAAAAAAAAAAAAAAAATAGCGTTGAATGTAATGAAACGCCATTTTCTGGGTGAGACCCAGATGCCCCCCGGAGCTATACCAAGCTGATATGCTAATGTCAGACTTTGGCATCAGTCATGTGTATGGAGTTCTTAGGGCCTACCGAGGACTATGACCAGAACCTGGCCCCCTCAGAGAGGCAAGGGGAGCAATGACCTATAGAAACCCCCGTGTGGTTGGAAGCATTCTGTCAGCAATTATGTGAAGCAATTCACATAATAATAGAACAACCTACCATGAACACCCAAATCACGGAACTATTTACTCTACCCACCATGAGAGTAAGGACAAGACCAGAACATAACGATGCCAACACAGAAGACAATGTCCAACATAACAGGCCAATTACACTGGATTAATCTTTGTATTTAGATAAGAGCTTCCTCGTATGGGCCAATAAGCCTTCTGCAGTTACCTCTATTCTTATGTTTCACCCCACATTTATCCCTTATGTATCCCCCCATGTTTTTACCTTTATTGTCTTATCACCTGACCCAGTGCGGGTATAAAATCAACCAGCATTGTAAGATCTCTTCACTTGAGAATGAACCATGGAGGTTCGAAAAGTTCACCTGAAAAGTACGAAAATGAGTTTTGGAGAACTCCTATTTCAACTAAGCCCTGATGCTAAGAAAATAGTTAGAGGGATAGAAGCCCTAAACCAGAAAATAATAAATACAGAATATGCGGTCATATTCAATGAAACATATACATATACAGTACATATATATATATATATATATATATATATATATATATATATATATATATATTATATATATATATATATATATATATAAAAAAACGCATTAACACTTGACAAATTTGTAGCGAGACAAACAAGCACTGAACCACAACCAGGTCCTAGTGGTATGCAAGCAAAACGTGCCAGGGAGTGCACACCAGAAAGGTCCTCACTGCATGATGTTATAATGGAAGGGGATGTTTGGAAGGGGATGTTTGGAAGAGGGACTCCCCTTCCAAACAGTAACAACTCTCCTCCTCCCCCCTCATCACCATCTTCCATACGCCATCAAGAGCCCTCCTGAAAGGTAAGATCAACTTAGGTACTGTATTGTAGTTAAAAAAAAACCAGCGTTGAATGTAATGAAACGCCATTTTCTGGGTGAGTCCCGGAGGCTCCCCGGAGCTATCCCAGGCTGATATGCTAATGTCAGACTTTGGCATCAGTCATGTGTATGGAGTTCTTAGGCCTACCGGGGACCACGGCCAGAACCGGGCCCCCTCAGAGAGGCAAGGGGAGCAATGGCCTATAGAAGCCCCCGTGTAGTTGGAAGCATTCTATGTCTGCCATCGACCGGAACAGGCACCCAGAAAGGTAAGCGCCCCAAAACAAACCCCTATTCTGGTTAAAATTGCTACCTAATACCGAACTAGTGGATAGAACTCCCCAACCGAAAACAAGCAAATTAGTGTGACGTCACACACTGCCGCGCCGCTGTCTGCGCAGCTCCCCCCTCCCCGGGAGGGGGAAGGGGGAGCCCCAGACCCCCCGCGCCGGCTACCCACACCTCAGTTCTTGAGGCTGGATGTCAAAAACGCGAAAAACCGCCGACCGGAGGGAGGGAGGGATGCCGGGGAGCCTCCGGGACTCACCCAGAAAATGGCGTTTCATTACATTCAACGCTGGTTTTCTGGGGGGAGCCCCGTCGGCTCCCCGGAGCTAACTACCCACAGACAGAAAAAGAGGGACTTACCCGGGAGGCGGTCGTCGCTCACCCCTCAACTCGAAGCCGAGACAACTGGCTGCAACCGCCGACCCAAAGCAACACAGGCCCGACGAGGGCCAGGGACATTCACAAGGTAACGAGCAGCCTGGACCCTGTTCGACCGCCAAAATCCCCGCGCCCGAATATCAGACCAAGACATATTCCCAAAGACGGCAGCAAGAGCCGCGAACTTACGAACGTCATGGGCACGGGGATAGACCGCAGGCTGGCTAGACCTAATAACCCTGCGGACGACCTGAGAGACCCGAACCCGCGAACAGGGAAGAAGGGAAACCGGATCAACCCACAGCGCGTCCCCGGACACAGAAGCTGTGGCGCGCAAATAACGGCGAAGCGCCGCAACCGGACACAAAACATGATGCACCCCCAAAACTAACACCACACTCAAAGCACAGTGCAGTAGCGACACCGGAGCCAGAGCACACGACCACCGCCAATAGCATCAGCCTCAAGAACTGAGGTGTGGGTAGCCGGCGCGGGGGGTCTGGGGCTCCCCCTTCCCCCTCCCGGGGAGGGGGGAGCTGCGCAGACAGCGGCGCGGCAGTGTGTGACGTCACACTAATTTGCTTGTTTTCGGTTGGGGAGTTCTATCCACTAGTTCGGTATTAGGTAGCAATTTTAACCAGAATAGGGGTTTGTTTTGGGGCGCTTACCTTTCTGGGTGCCTGTTCCGGTCGATGGCAGACATAGAATGCTTCCAACTACACGGGGGCTTCTATAGGCCATTGCTCCCCTTGCCTCTCTGAGGGGGCCCGGTTCTGGCCGTGGTCCCCGGTAGGCCTAAGAACTCCATACACATGACTGATGCCAAAGTCTGACATTAGCATATCAGCCTGGGATAGCTCCGGGGAGCCGACGGGGCTCCCCCCAGAAAACATTGTATTCAGTATAAAATGTATTTGTATGTTAATATTTTGGAGGGTGGGAAATGGATTAATTCAATTCCCTTTATTTCTTATGGGAACATTCGCTTCGACTTGCGATATTTCGAGTTACGATCTGTCTCTGCGAATGAATTAGCATCGTAAGTTGCGGTCCCATTGTATATATACATATATACAATGAATGTATGTATGTATGTGTGTGTGTGTGTGTGATATATATATATATATTTTTTTTTTTTTTTTTTTTAAACCTAGAAGGGGTACCACCTCTGGTGCAAGTGTAGGGACCCATAGCCTCAGAGAAGAAAATAAAGAGTACTCAGAGAAGACCTTGTGGATCCTCACTGAACACTTTGATATTTTCTTCTCCTACCACCCCTATTCTTTTGGTATGTGTGTATATTTATCTAACTTTATTTGAAAATGTCATTACACCAAAAAAGTTACAATATTGATTACATGCAGGGTGCAAGGCTGCTTGTCACAAGTTGTACAGCTCTTCCAGCTCCTCAGACGGCGGGCAGGAACCATGGATGCAGTGAGCATTTCCTCTCTGGATTGCCACACTAAGGCGCTGAAAAAGAAAACTGGCAGCTCTAGGGTCTCTAGTTGTTTCTATTAGCTTAGACCCCAACTCCTTCAAAAAGCTAGCAGCACTTTTACCCCAGGCACCAAGTGTCTCTGAAGCAATGGGGACAAAATTGTAGTGGTGCTCAAGGTCTCTGTATTTACGTGACTTGGCCGCTTCCTGGTGATTGGCAGCTCCTCCTGCTTGTGTAGCACTGAAGTCAACATAGGTATTGGCTAAAGTTGAAACGCAAGTGTAGTCCCACACCAACTGTCTACCATTCTTCCAGGTGTTCACCGTGATTCCGTCTGGGCGACCGACAGGCTCATCAGAGTTGCGGGACATTAGGTAACGGGGCTCTCTCTCTGCTGGACAACCGGCTGTGGTAAGGCTTCTCTTAATAATGTCATTGACCTCGCCGTGTCTTGCATGCCATCCTCCTGTCCTTTGGCAGAGAAGGCCATGCCGTCCGTATCTGTCGGCCTCTGCCTCGCCGCAAATACACCTGTATTTGGTGTGGATTGGGGCAGCGAGGCGGAGAGCCACGGCAATTCGGAGGGCCTGCGGTGTGAGACGGGTGCCGGTTGCTGACATTGGGGTTGCTAATAGGAAATCACCTGCGTGGGGAGCTGCTACAGCTCTAAGTCGGGCAGTGTCATGTGGTGTTGTCGCAGCTTCTAGCAAAGTCGCAGCTTCTTGGTCGGCAATGGGGCGATCCCAGCTGGATTGCTTATGGGCTTCAGAAGGCGGTGGTTGGGGTGCTGGTCCTGCGAGAGAGACCCATTTGGTTGTGCAGTCTGTGAAGCTGGGATCATGTACCCCTGCCTGTTGAACTAGGTGCTCAGGTAGGATTTCCTTCACCAAGTTGTCAGACCCCACTGAAGAGGACAGGAACGCTGGTACAGCAATTTGTGTTGCTGTGCACACGCCAAGGCCCCCGAGTCTATTATTTATATATATATATATATATATATATATATATATATATATATATATATATATATATATATATATATATATATATTATAGAATGTTCATTGAGGTTTGAGAGTACATAGCATGGATGTTTTTACATTCTTGCAAAACTACAAACATGCATAGCGTTTCTGGCAGAAAAGTGTATAATAATGTACAGTATATAATAAAACATAGCAAAGAATGTTTTGTACAATTAATATCGAAATGCAAAAGGAAAATTTACACAAGAAACAATTAATCTCGTCAGATTGTGGAATGACCTTCCCAACCATGTTAAAGACTGTACCTCTCTCAACCAGTTTAAGATAAAAACGAAGCTATACCTAATAAATTCCCTGTAACCTACCTTACCCCTCTATTATCAACCAATGTCTGTTTTTTTTTAAAGAGCGCTGTTTGTCGACAGAATTGTATTTGTGCTGCTTTTTCAGCTATGTTTTCATTTCATGTTTTCATTTTACTCTTTATGCTCAATTAGTATTAAGCTTTAGTCATTTAAGTTTTTCATTCCCGAAACGCTTTGCGTAATAGTGGCTTTAGGCATTGTATGTACTAGCTCTATCTATAAGTCCACCAATCTTTGTAAAAATTTCTTGTATGTATGTACCTTACCTAAATAAACATTTATTTATTTTATAAAAAATTTTTATTTTTCAAACAGGGCCCCTAGAGAAGTCCTCCTACATCATCACTAGTCTTTAAACAAATTTAACCTATCTTAACCTATTTTAGATAACCCCTACCAATCTTACCCTAAGCTAAATTATCTTAACTTTAATTATTCCTATACTAACCAAAAATAAAATATTAGGTAATATAAATAGTTTTAAATGTAACAATATAGAAATCATAAAAATGTATATAAATTGGAGAAGTTAGATCCAGGAAAAGCTTGGGTAAATACTGTATGGGTTTGAAGATAAGAATTATGGAAACTACACGTCTATTGTCCCATGTGAGGCAGCTCTTATTTATATCTACCAAAACTCATTCATATACATGTCTAACCTAAGCCTAAAGCAATCAAGTGATCATATGTCTGCTATGTTACTAGGTAATCCACTTCACAAATCAACAAACTTGCTTCCAAACTAGTATTTACCAGGATCCTTCCTATATCTAAACTTAAACAATTCATATCCAACGTTTCATATTTTATTTTGTGTTGATATACTTTGCACCTTTTTTACGTAACCCTGTTGTTAATTTATGGAATAAATTAGCGGGTAATACAAGATGTTTGATCGGTGAATTGTTTCAACCGTAGATCACAGATAATCATCGATTAGCAAGTCATAGTACAGGGGTAAGATGCGCAGCTGGACTTCTTTGATCACTGGTTCGAGTCACTGCATTGGTTAAACTTATTAGAAACAAAGCTGCCAAAGAAACATAAGAAAATTCACTTTCGCAAACAGAGTGGTAGACGGTTGGAAAAAGTTAAGTGAGCAGGTAGTAGAGACCAAAACCATCAATACTTTCAAAGCTTTATACAACAGTGCCGGGAAGACGGGACACCACAAGCGTAGCTCTCATCCTGTAACTACACTTAGGTAATTATATATATGAGTTTGGGTGGATAAAAAGAGGTGCTGTCTCGTATAGGCCAATAGGCCTTCTGCAATTTATGTTATTTTTTATGTTGTATAGGGAAGAAATGTATATATTCTATGTGAGGTATACTTACCAGGTTGCTTCTTGGGATGATCTTGGATACTGTAAATACTGAACTGTTTTCAAAACAAAGCGAGCAACTTACTGTAGCCCATGATGACTCCACTGGGAGACTCAGCCACCTGGAAATATTCCGGCCAGTGTGCCAAGTACTGGAGATAGAAAGACAGTCCATACGTCTCTGTCAGCGGGTCGAGGTTAACATTGTTGAAATGAAACATGTCTTCACACCGGAAAGGTCTTAAGGTAGTCATGTCTGAAAGCCTCTCCTTCTTGTTGGTGATTGAGGGGCGACGACAAATTCTCCTTCTTTATGGTACGTGCAGCTGGGGTGAAGGTGGTGGTGTTGTTATAGGGGGCGGCTACAGCACAGGGCCGAGAGCACTCCTGCCTGGGACAACCCGGCCTTGTTGTTCATAGCCCCACGTGCCTATATCATTTTAATAATAATTCATTATTTATTTATTTTGGTAGTAGTCTTTCTTGTAGACATAAAGGTTATTAATACTTGAATTGTTATATTACTTAAATTATTAATTGAAAAGTATTACTTGAAAATTATATTACTTGAATTATTAATTACTTGAATTGAAATAAATAAATAAATAAATAAATGTTTATTTTGGTAAGGTTGTAACTTGCTTGCTTGGGTTGTAACTAAATGTGACTCGCAGTCTCCGTGGTGTAGTGGTAAGACACTCGCCTGGCGTTCCGCGAGCGCTATGTCATGGGTTCGTATCCTGGCCGGGGAGGATTTACTGGGCGCAATTCCTTAACTGTAGCCTCTGTTTAACGCAACAGTAAAAAATGTGTACTTGGATGAAAAAACGATTCTTCGCGGCAGGGGATCGTATTCCAGGGACCATAGGATTAAGGACTTGCCCGAAACGCTACGCGTACTAGTGGCTGTACAAGAATGTAACAACTCTTGTATATATCTCAAAAAAAAAAAAAAAAAAATGAATTGTGGGGTTCAGTCCCTGAGCCCATTATGTGCCTCTGTAACACTTTCCACTGCCGCCCACAAGATGGGTATGGGGTGCATAATAAATGAACTAAACTAACTTGTAAGGTACATACATACAAGAGATTTTACAAAGCTTGATGGATTTATAGATAGAGCTAGTACATACAATGCCTAAAGCCACTATTACTCAATGAGTGTGGAGCGCGTCTAAGTAACTGGGCCTCCACTCTTCAAACAGAATTGGTTGCCATAATCCTTGCACTCGAGCGCTAGTTCTAGATATTAATGTTTTTTCTTGCCCGAAACGCATTGCGTAATAGTGGCTTTAGGCATTGTATGTACTAGCTCTATCTATATATCAATCCATTAATGTAACATCACTTGTATGTATATACCTTACCTGAATAAACATCTGAATCTGAATCTGAATCTGTATATGAATCCAAAGTTGACACGCTAATTGTAAGTGACTCCTTGTCATCCTTGACTGCCCTCAGCTCCCCAAGGCATAACTGTGACGTGCTTATCTCTGAAGCTAGACACAAATATAGTGAAATAATCAATGATGGAGTTTCTCTTCTGTGGATTCCTTCCCATATTGGTCTCCGAATGCATGATAGAACTGATGAGCTAGCCAAGACATTTGCTCGTAAAGAGGGAATTGATTACCAACATGGACTGCCTTTGAGCAGCCTGAGAGCAGCAATATCCCAGGAACATCAACTAAATTTCGGAGACTTGAGGCAAAGTGAAATTCACACCAGTTACTCCATCTATCATCATTCTATTATGCATGAAGAACCGCACGTCTATGGGTCATCCAATAATGTTAGCAGACTTCTAGATGTTACCACGGCTAGGCTTAGGCTCGGCTACAAGTACCTCTGGGAGTTTGTAACATCTGCTGATGTAGATTTGACTAAATGTAAACTCTGTCAGCAGAACTATTCGCATACTTTGCGTCATTATATAATGGAATGTGAAAAAATTGCGGAATTTAGAGATAACACCATCAATAGTGTCCAAGAAATGTGTAAGTACTTCATTCATAATGATGTGCTGCCCGAAATTTTAGCGAAGTATCCAAAATTTGCTTACTGTAGGTGCAGCCTGCACATGACTGTAAAGCTGCCGCCCAGTTGGGTGGGTGTGGAGCAAGACTAGTAACTGTGTGACTCACTATAGATGTAAAGTGCCTTGTATAGTGACTGTTGTGAGCCTCTTGTAATGTCACTTGTGACACCTCTTTGTGTCACTTGTGACACAAAGATTATTGATGTGTGTATTTGTGTGGGTGATTAGATATGTATGTGTATGTATATGTGTATACGTATATATATATGTACATGTATGTATGAGGGTGTGTACATGTGTAAACAACATTGATAATTTTGTAACTAGCGTCAAACATTGTTATTTGCTTAGCTAAACGAACTAGAGGGTTCAGTTCCTGAACCGATTATGTGCCTCTGTAATCCTTTACACCACCGCCCACGGGATGGGTATGGGGTGCATTATAAAGAAAGATTTCAATTTCTTTCTTTATTATGCACCCCATAATGCTGAAGTTGAGTCTCTTGTCTAAGTATAGGCCAAGGAACTTTCCATCATTTTTATTCTGATGTTAACATTGTCTATCTGAAGCTAAATTGAATTTGTTGATTTGCTTCCAAATAAAATGTAGTAGGCTTTTCTATGTTTAGTGTGAGTTTGTTGGTTGACATCCATAAGTGGAATTTTTTTAGTTCATTGTTTACAACATTATTTAGTGTGTGTGGGTTGGGGTCTGAATTGATGAGGGTAGTATCGTCAGCAATTAGTATAGGTTTAAATTAATATCTACATAATAAAGAGTGGCATCTGCTGACGAAATCTTTTTCGCCATCTTAACGCTGCAAGCGTCGCTTTTATTATTATTATTATTATTAATACATGAGGTACATCTGCACTTGTGCAGCTACTCTAGACTATATGAAGGGGAGTGATGCTAAAAAATCCCCATCACACAGGATGGTTAGTCATACAGAGGCATGTGATAGGCAGTCTGCACTGACAGACTCTGGGTTCGTTATGAGGATATCATCATAAACACAAGAGTGAATAAGGCAGCAGTGGTACTAAAAGTCTCCATCTCGCAGGATGGTTAGTCATACAGGGTCATATGTTTAGTAGCCAGCAATGACAAATTTTGGGTACACTGTGAGGATATCTTCAAGAATACAATAGTGAATAAAGTAATTGCAAAGCTCCAGGTACCTCATGCCAACTGGTCTGAAAGGTCTAATAACTGGGCATTCGGTGATGTAGTGTGGGAGATCATGCCGCAGTTCCTGCTCACAGAGTTTGCAACTGGAGTGCTCAGGATTGGTAGATCCGTCACCTGCAGCCACCTGCCACAGGTAACGGTAACCCAACCTGATCCTGGCAACCACTGTGTCGCACAGTTTGGTAGACGTTTTGTGCTGCCCATAGATATAGTTTTCAGATTTAAACAAATCATAGCTTTTTATACTGGTGCTTTCAGGTCGTTGGGAGTCAGAAATTTCTTTCCTATCAGACCTGAGTTTTTGGATCAATACAGTTTTGACAGTAGAGATGGGGATACCTAGATCTAATTCAACTTCATCTTTGTTACACGCGAATTTGACTGCAATGTCTGTCTCATTATGATGAGTTATATTTATGTGTGACCTAATCGCTGCTCTGTGCAGCGATTAGGTCATTTATAATTGGTAGTATGAGGTTCTTGCTGTCGATCTTCCAGGAAAAGTTTTCGATTGCTTGAAGAGCAGACTTTGAATCACAAAATATTATTCCTCCTGGATAAGCACCTCCAAAGGATACCTGATCAACCAGGCTGTGACTCATACGTCAGGCTGCGAGCAGCCGCGTCCAACAGCCTGGTTGATCAGTCCGGCAACCAGGACCTAGATTCAGGAAGCTCTGTGTATTTCTTCGTAAGTGGGTTTGCTACGAAGGTTCCTAAGTGCGCCCTAAGAAGATGCTTAGGTGCGATTCAATAAGGTATACTTAGGAAGAAAATTGTTGGTTCACCTGCGTGCCGATAGAGGTCACTACTGTGTTTCGTTTGGCCAATCAGAGAGCAGCAACATTCTTCATATTGAAGATTTAGCGCTGGCTTATCGGAGCTCTACTGCCTCCTATTTACGTCGAATTTTCTTATAAAATTAGTATATTTCGAAGTAAAACAATGTTTTTTCAACTTCTACAGCCAGCACCGACATTGTAGTAAACAAATATGTTACATTTGTTGTTTACCTACGTAATTCTAAGAGATACTGTGTAGCTGTCCTTGTTGCTCAGAAGATGTGCTGACAATTATTGTATATATTTACTGAATTTACCCAAGGGCCACTAACTATCTAGTGACCTCGAAGAGGACAGAAAGCCGGCGGCTTGTTAAAGGGCCCGCCAATTGTCTTAATGATATTTTTTAGCTGGAATTTGGCATTTACGGTTTCAGCGGGTAGGCGGTTCCATGGGTTTATATAATAATAATAATAATAATAATAATAATAATAATTTTTATTTAGGCAAAGGTACATACATAAAGAGATTTTACAAAGTTTGTTGGCTTTATAGATAGAGCTAGTACATACAATGCCTAAAGCCACTATTACGCAAAGCGTTTCGGGCAGGAAAAAACACTACTGACTAAAGCTTAAAACTAATGGGTAAAAAGAATAAAATGCGTTGAGTACAAATAAAAATAGAGGTAAAAGAGGGGGGAACATTGTTGAAAAAACAGCACAAATACAATTACAAATTATTACAGAAAATTACATTAAAACAGCGTTGATTTGAAAAACAAAAAAAAAAACAAAAAACATACATGGGTTGACAATAGAGGGGTAAGGTAGGTTACAGGGAATTTATTAGGTATAGCTTCGTTTTTAACTTAAACTGGACCTAGATTCAGGAAGCTCTGTGTATTTCTTCGTAAGTGGATTTGCTACGAAGGTTCCTAAGTGCGCCCTAAGAAGATGCTTAGGTGCGATTCAATAAGGTATACTTAGGAAGAAAATTGTTGGTTCACCTGTGTGCCGATAGAGGTCACTACTGTGTTTCGTTTGGCCAATCAGAGAGCAGCAACATTCTTCATATTGAAGATTTAGCGCTGGCTTATCGGAGCTCTACTGCCGCCTATTTACGTCGAATTTTCTTATAAAATTAGTATATTTCGAAGTAAAACAATGTTTTTTCAACTTCTACAGCCAGCACCGACATTGTAGTAAACAAATATGTTCAGATTCAGATTCAGATGTTTATTCAGGTAAGGTATATACATACAAGTGATGTTACATTAATGGATTGATATACAATACAATACAATACAATACAATACAATTTTATTTAGGTAAGGTACATACATACAATAAATATTTACAAGGATTGTTTAACTTATAGGTAGAGCTAGTACATACAATGCCTAAAGCCACTATTACGCAAAGCGTTTCGGGCATGATAAACTTAAATGACAAGCTTAATACTAATTGAGCATAATGAGTAGAATGAAAACAAGAAATGAAAACATAGATGAAAAAGCAGCATAAATACAATTATGTCGACAAACAGCGCTCTTTAAAGAAAAAAACAGACATTGGTTGACAATAGAAGGGTAAGGTAGGTTACAGGGAATTTATTAGGTATAGCTTCGCTTTTAACTTAAACTGGTTGAGAGAGGTACAGTCTTTAACATGGTTGGGAAGGTCATTCCACATTCTGGGTCCCTTGATTTGTAGAGCATTTCTAGTTTGATTAAGTCGTACTCTAGGAATATCAAAACTGTATTTATTTCTGGTGTGATGCTCATGGGTTCTGATACAACCTTCTATGAAGCTTTTGAGATCAGGATTGGCATTATAGTTTAGCGTTTTATATATGTATAATACACATGAGAGAATGTGCAGTGACTTAATGTCTAACATATTCAGAGATTTAAGTAGGGGTACCGAGTGATGTCTGGGGCCAGAATTGGATATTGTCCTAATAGCAGCTTTGTGTTGAGTAATTAGAGGACGTAAGTGATTTTGGGTAGTAGAGCCCCAAGCACAAATACCATAGTTGAGATATGGATAGATAAGGGAGTAATAGAGAGTCACCAGGGCAGGGCGTGGTACATAATATCTGATCTTAGAAAGAATGCCCACAGTTTTTGAAACTTTTTTTGATATGTTTAGAATGTGTCCCTGGAAATTAAGCTTGTGGTCAATGAGAATGCCAAGGAATTTGCCATCTAATTTGTTACAAATTTGGGTATTGTTTATTTTGAGATTTATTTGATTAGAGGATTTATTGCCAAACAGAATATAAAAGGTTTTGTCAATGTTAAGGGTGAGTTTGTTGGCAGTTAGCCACAGATGGACTTTATTTAGCTCAGTATTTACTGTGGCATTTAGAGCAAGGGGATCAGGACTGGAGTAAATGAAGGTTGTGTCGTCAGCAAATAGAATTGGTTTGAGGTGTTGGGAGGCATTTGGAAGGTCATTAATGTAGATGAGAAAGAGGAGAGGGCCAAGTATGCTGCCCTGGGGAACACCAATGTTGATGGGTAGGGTGGGAGAAATTGTGTTATTCACAGAAACATATTGGAGCCTGTCAGTAAGGTAGGATTTGAGGTATTGTAGGGAGTGTCCTCTGACTCCATAATGATGTAATTTAAGAAGAAGGTTTTGGTGGTTGACAGTGTCAAAAGCTTTACGCAGGTCCACAAACAACCCAACAGAGAACTCATTTTTATCAAGAGCTGTATGAATCGAGTTAAGCATACTAATAAGTGCATCGTTAGTGCTTTTTTTGGGTCTGAAGCCATATTGGCAAGGGCTAAGTATATTGAGTTTGGCTAGATATGAGTAAAGCTGCTTATAGATTAGTTAGATAATATATAGATAGAGCTAGTACATACAATGCCTAAAGCCACTATTACGCAATGCGTTTCGGGCAAGAAAAACATTAATATCTAGAACTTAATACTAATTGAGCATAAAGAATAAAGAGTGTTGAGAACAAATACAAATAAAGATAAAAAAAAAAGGGGGAACATGACTGAAAAAGCAGCACAAATACAATAGGTTGACAAACAGTGTTGATTAAAAAAAAAGAAAATAACAGACATGGGTTGACAATAGAGGAGTGAGGTAGATTACAGGGAATTTATTAGGTAGTGTTTAGTTTTTATCTTAAACTGGTTGAGAGAGGTACAGTCTTTAACTTGGTTGGGAAGGTCATTCCACATTCTGGGCCCCTTGATTTGCAGAGCATTTCTAGTTTGATTAAGACGTACTCTAGGAATATCAAAACTGTATTTATTTCTGGTGTGGTGCTCATGGGTTCTGTTACAACCTTCTATGAAGCTTTTGAGATCAGGATTGGCATTATAGTTTAGCGTTTTATATATGTATAATACACATGAGAGAATGTGCAGTGACTTAATATCTAACATATTCAGAGATTTGAGTAGGGGTACCGAGTGATGTCTGGGGCCAGAGTTGGATATTGTTCTAATAGCAGCTTTGTGTTGGGTAATTAGAGGACGTAAGTGATTTTGGGTAGTAGAACCCCAAGCACAAATACCATAGTTGAGATAAGGATAGATAAGGGAGTAATAGAGAGTCACCAGGGCAGGGCGTGGTACATAATATCTGATCTTAGAAAGAATGCCCACAGTTTTTGAAACTTTTTTGATATATTTAGAATGTGTCCCTGGAAATTCAGCTTGTGGTCAATGAGAATGCCAAGGAATTTGCCATCTAATTTGTTACAAATTTGGGTATTGTTTATTTTGAGATTTATTTGACTAGAGGATTTATTGCCAAACAGAATATAGAAAGTTTTGTCAATGTTAAGGGTGAGTTTGTTGGCAGTTAGCCAAAGATGGACTTTATTTAGCTCAGTATTTACTGTGGCATTTAGAGCAAGAGGGTCAGGACTGGAGTAAATGAAGGTTGTGTCGTCAGCAAATAGAATTGGTTTGAGGTGTTGGGAGGCATTTGGAAGGTCATTAATGTAGATGAGAAAGAGGAGAGGGCCAAGTATGCTGCCCTGAGGAACACCAATGTTGATGGGTAGGGTGGGAGAAATTGTATTATTCACAGAAACATATTGGAGCCTGTCAGTAAGGTAGGACTCGAGGTATTGTAGGGAGTGTCCTCTGACTCCATAATGATGTAATTTAAGAAGAAGGTTATGGTGGTTGACAGTATCAAAAGCTTTACGCAGGTCCACAAATAACCCAACAGGGAACTCATTTTTATCAAGAGCTGTATGAATCGAGTTAAGCATACTAATAAGTGCATCGTTAGTGCTTTTTTTGGGTCTGAAGCCATATTGGCAAGGGCTAAGTATATTGAGTTTGGCTAGATATGAGTAAAGCTGCTTATATATTAGTTTTTCAAAAATTTTTGACAAGTTTGGCAGGATTGATATAGGTCTGTAGTTGTTAACATCTGTGGGGTCACCACATTTGTGGACAGGCGTTACTCTCGCTTTTTTTAGAATATCTGGAAAGGTTTGGAGTTTAAGTGACTTGTTGAAGAGCAAAGCAATAGCAGGGGCTAAAGATCTGGAGGCTTTTTTGTAAATTAAAGTTGGTATCTCCTCAAGGGCACCAGACTTGGTTTTAAGGGAAAGGATTATCTCATTGACGTCAGTGGAGTTAATAGGCTTTAGGTACAGAGACTGTGGATAGTTACCTGTAAGATAGTCCTTAATGTCAGTACTGGAAGATGGAATATCATTTGCAAGGGATGAACCAATGGAAGAGAAGAACCTATTGAACTCAATAGCAGAATCAGAGGCTGAAAGCTGACCATCGTTATTAGACAAGAGAGTCGGTTTGTTATTTAAAGATTTCTTTGATCCCAATATTTGTGAAATTGTGCTCCAAGTTTGTTTAATGTTGCTCTTTATTTGGGTAAATTTATCTTCGTAGTATTTAGTTTTGGCTCGTCTAATTATCTTAGATAGCAATAATGAGTAATTCTTTGAGAATTCTTTGGAGACAATTCCTAACCTATACTTCTTCTCAAGGTCGTGTTTTTTGTTAATGGATTTCAGTATTCCCTTTGTAAGCCAAGGATTGTTAAGCCTTTTGCTTGTGACTTGTTTTGTAAGCCTAGGACAGTGGGTGTTATAAAGGCTAAGAGTTGTTTGTAGAAAAGATTGCACTGCTAGGTTGATGTCCCCTATGTTACCTAACTCGGACTCCCAGTTGACATTATCAGCAGCAGTTATAAAATTGTTTATAGCAGTTTCATTGTGCAGCCTAAAGCTTAACTCCCTTGTTTCTAGAGGTGGTTTGCTAATGTTAGTTAAGAGAAATGTGGGGTAATGGTCTGTAGTGCTATCGGTGATTATACCTGAAGTAAGCGGAGAGGTTATGTTGGTCCAGATGTGATCTAGAGTCGTGGCAGTGCTATCAGTGATTCTAGTAGGTCTAGTGATTAAGGGTATGAGGAAGCAGGAATTCATACAGTTGAGGAAGCTAACAGCAGTAGGGTGTTCTGGCTCGCAGAGGTCAATATTAAAGTCCCCTGCGATAATTAGGTGGTTTTTGTTCAGTCTGTTATCAAGTATTAGATTTCTAAGGTTTGAGTTGAATTCAGACACATCAGTGTTGGGAATTCTATAGACTGCACCCACAGACAGGACAGACTCGGTGTTAAATGGTCACTGCTTGCATCACAAGCGGATGTTTCTGGCGGGGGAGAAAGACAACCCGTTCTCGCAAATTCGTAAAGTCAATATTGACTTATTAACTCCGTGCATAGGTGATATACTAAACATAATAGATACCCTTAAAAAGATTCATAGAAAACACCGACCTTACCTAACCTTATTAGTATCTTAAGATAAGCATGTTATTGCTTCGTAATTACAATTATTACTTAACCTATACCTATTATAGGTTAGGTAATAATTGTAATTACGAAGCTATAAGATGCTTATCTTAAGATACTAACAAGGTTAGGTAAGGTCGGTGTTTTCTATGAATCTTTTTAAGGGTATCTATTATGTTAAGTATGTCACCTATGCACATATTTAATAAGTCAATATTGACTTATTAAATTTGCGAGAACGGGTTGAGAAAGAAACAATTGCGCAGCGCGTCCCGCGGCGTTGCGCGGGCAGTTTGGGGCCGTATAAATACGGGCGCACAACGGGGCTCCGCCTCACTCCGCCTGCCCTCGCCGCTGCCCTCGCAAAACTATTAAAATATATTAAAATATTATTAAAATATAAATTGCTATTATGGTTTGGCGTTGCTTTCTTAATTTCTTCCATTCTGCGGCACTTGCCGTCATCGGTTATTTACGATATTACATTGTATTCTTCATTGTACGATTATTTACGACATTGTATTCTTATTATTATCCTTATTACAGTTACTGAATGGCAGCTCCCTGCCGTCGACTTCACTTTGCTCCTGTTCTAAAGATGTTGCCGAAGTTCACGGCGTACTAGCTGCGGCTCGCAGACGCTCATTGACAACACAAGACTACACTCAGCGGCCACTTAAGGCAGACTCCTTGGCTTCTATCCAGCCCAATCACCCGTCTGGAGGCAGAGATGGGATAGAGACCAAGGGTAATGTTCCCCGCTCACATTCTACATCCGCTTAGGACACAAGCATGTTATAGATTTATAATAATAATAATATAATAATAATAATTTTTATTTAGGCAAAGGTACATACATAAAGAGATTTTACAAAGTTTGTTGGCTTTATAGATAGAGCTAGTACATACAATGCCTAAAGCCACTATTACGCAAAGCGTTTCGGGCAGGAAAAAACACTACTGACTAAAGCTTAAAACTAATGGGTAAAAAGAAAAAAATGCGTTGAGTACAAATAAAAATAGAGGTAAAAGAGGGGGGGAACATTGTTGAAAAAACAGCACAAATACAATTATAAATTATTACAGAAAATTACATTAAAACAGCGTTGATTTGTAAAACAAAAAAAAAACAAAAAACATACATGGGTTGACAATAGAAGGGTAAGGTAGGTTACATGGAATTTATTAGGTATAGCTTCGTTTTTAACTTAAACTGGTTGAGAGAGGTACTGTCTTTAACATGGTTGGGAAGGTCATTCCACATCCTGGGCCCCTTGATTTGTAGAGCATTTCTGGTTTGATTAAGTCGTACTCTAGGAATATCAAAACTGTATTTATTTCTGGTGTGGTGCTCATGGGTTCTGTTACAACCTTCTATGAAGCTTTTGAGATCAGGATTGGCATTACAATTTAGCGTTTTGTATATGTATAATACACATGAGTGAATGTGCAGTGACTTAATGTCTAACATATTCAGAGATTTGAGTAGGGGTACCGAGTGATGTCTGGGGCCAGAGTTGGATATTGTCCTAATAGCAGCTTTGTGTTGAGTAATTAGAGGACGTAAGTGATTTTGGGTAGTAGAGCCCCAAGCACAAATACCATAGTTGAGATATGGATAGATAAGGGAGTAATAGAGAGTCACCAGGGCAGGGCGTGGTACATAATATCTGATCTTAGAAAGAATGCCCACAGTTTTTGAAACTTTTTTTGATATGTTTAGAATGTGTCCCTGGAAATTCAGCTTGTGGTCAATGAGAATGCCAAGGAATTTGCCATCTAATTTGTTACAAATTTGGGTATTGTTTATTTTGAGATTTATTTGATTAGAGGATTTATTGCCAAACAGAATATAGAAAGTTTTGTCAATGTTAAGGGTGAGTTTGTTGGCAGTTAGCCACAGATGGACTTTATTTAGCTCAGTATTTACTGTGGCATTTAGAGCAAGGGGATCAGGACTGGAGTAAATGAAGGTTGTGTCGTCAGCAAATAGGATTGGTTTGAGGTGTTGGGAGGCATTTGGAAGGTCATTAATGTAGATGAGAAAGAGGAGAGGGCCAAGTATGCTGCCCTGGGGAACACCAATGTTGATGGGTAGGGTGGGCGAAATTGTATTATTCACAGAAACACATTGGAGCCTGTCAGTAAGGTAGGATTTGAGGTATTGTAGGGAGTGTCCTCTGACACCATAATGATGTAAAAACCAAAACCTTCTTAAGAAGAAGGTTTTGGTGGTTGACAGTATCGAAAGCTTTACGCAGGTCCACAAATAACCCAACAGGGAACTCATTTTTATCAAGAGCTGTATGAATCGAGTTAAGCATACTAATAAGTGCATCGTTAGTGCTTTTTTTGGGCCTGAAGCCATATTGGCAAGGGCTAAGTATATTGAGTTTGGCTAGATATGAGTAAAGCTGCTTATAGATTAGTTTTTCAAAAATTTTTGACAAGTTTGGCAGGATTGATATAGGTCTGTAGTTGTTAACATCTGTGAGATCACCACATTTGTGGACAGGCGTTACTCTCGCTTTTTTTAGAATATCTGGAAAGGTTTGGAGTTCAAGTGACTTGTTGAAGAGCAAAGCAATAGCAGGGGCTAAAGATCTGGAGGCTTTTTTGTAGATTAAAGTTGGTATCTCCTCAAGGGCACCAGACTTGGTTTTAAGGGAAAGGATTATCTCATTGACGTCAATGGAATTAATAGGCTTTAGTTTAATTAATTTGGCTTTAAGAATTGGTTCTTATTCCATTTTATTGTTTATGTATATGTTGCTTAGTTGTTATACCCGTTCTTGGTATATGTATTGTTTATATTCAAGATTTATAGTGTTTCGTCTTACCCTGTTATAGTTGCTTTGTGCCTCCTTGCTGTTCTCCTACCGGTTTTCTCCCACCTTTGCTCTTAGCAAAGGTACTTCCCCCTTCCGTTTGCTGGAAGATTCTTAGATTTGTTAGCCCCCCTTCATTGCTACAGTATAATTATTCGGATGCTCTTTATTCATCCAGGATTGTTAATTAAGGTTTCTCTTAATTCCTGCTGCCGGGCTCCCTCCCCCGTTTTTTCGTCTCCGTATTGATTCAGCTAGGGTTTCCCTCTCGTCTGTGCTCTTGCCTGTCACGATAACACTGCACGCCGCTTCTGCCCACCCTTACTGCCTTATATCTTTCAGCCCGGGGGAGGTGAGCTACGCGACAAAAAAATCGACGCACGCTCCGACTGGACCAGGTATCGCTTACATGGTCAGGAATCAACACTTCGGATCCTACAAGCACAGATCCTACAAGCGCTCCTGTCACCAGGCGAGATTTCTCCAGGACCTAGATTCAGGAAGCTCTGTGTATTTCTTCGTAAGTGGGTTTGCTACGAAGGTTCCTAAGTGCGCCCTAAGAAGATGCTTAGGTGCTATTCAATAAGGTATACTTAGGAAGAAAAATTGTTGGTTCACCTGCGTGCCGATAGAGGTCACTACTGTGTTTCGTTTGGCCAATCAGAGAGCAGCAACATTCTTCATATTGAAGATTTAGCGCTGGCTTATCGCAGCTCTACTGCCTCCTATTTACGTCGAATTTTCTTATAAAATTAGTATATTTCGAAGTAAAACAATGTTTTTTCAACTTCTACAGCCAGCACCGACATTGTAGTAAACAAATATGTTACATTTGTTGTTTACCTACGTAATTCTAAGAGATACTGTGTAGCTGTCCTTGTTGCTCGGAAGATGCGCTGACAATTATTGTATATATTTACTGAATTTACCCAAGGGCCACTAACTATCTAGTGACCTCGAAGAGGACAGAAAGCCGGCGGCTTGTTGAAGGGCCCGCCAATTGTCTTAATTATATTTTTTAGCTGGAATTTGGCATTTACGGCTTCAGCGGGTAGGCGGTTCCATGGGTTTATAGCCCTCTTGGTGGAAAAAACATCTGTTTTCAGTCCTACTTGAGAGAACATACTCTCCAACACTATATCTGTGATTGTCCTGTTATCAGTGACTTCATACCAAATGGTATGAGGTATTTTGAGCTCTGTAATTACTTCATACACTCAGGAATATTGGAAGATATTCTTGTGCTGCACCCAGATTTTGCCAGTGGAGGCTAATAGATCAGCATTAAGTATTTTGTTCTCTCCTAATTCCATGTATGACTGGCCATCCTGTGAGGTGAGCTTGTAGCTGGTTTTTGATCTACACTGTGTGGTCCTTTAGACAGAATAGGGAAGCAGCACATTGCTGTGTATACCTAAACATGTTTAAAAATACATTGTTTGAGAGGAGTTTTGTAGAAACTGGTAAGAGTAATTATAATATAATGTTTCCATGATTCAGTGCTTACCTCTTGTGAAAATTGCTTAGAGTTGTTTAGTCAGAGTTGATTTGTTTTTTGTATTGAGGCTGGTATTTTCTAAATTGATTCCATGTACAGTATGTCTAACCATCCTGTGAGATGGGAGTATTAGATAAACTTATAGCTAGTTTTTTATCTACACTGTGTAATATTCCATATAGAATAGGGTAGCAGCACATTGCTGTGTATACCTAATCTTCTTAATAAAAAAAATCAGTAATAAAGATTTTAAATTATAGTTTGTATTATTACAAATACAGTACTGTATTATCCTTATTAAATCATGTTGACCATGGATCATTAAGATCTCATGTTGATATGTAATACAAGTCATATTTCTTTTGAACTGCTAATCCATGCTAATCATTCATTAAATTGTGTATTATGTCTCAATTTTTCACTTCCTTGGATATACTGTACAGTACAAAAAGATAGGATAAAAATAAACCAGTAATATTTCTTTCATTATATTTTTCATTTAAATAACTGCATCAATATTTTTACAGCTGACAGGATTTGTTTTACCATACAGGTGCATTATTTGTTAAAAAAAATTTGGTTTATTGTTACACACAATGGTGCTACATAGCCTTCCCAGCTTGGTGCCTTCTTTTAATACTTACTGATTAAAAAATAAATAATAAATACATTTTATTCAGGAAAAGTACATACAGTTGATTTACAAACATAATGTTGGATTTATAGACAGAGCTAGTACATACAATACCTAAAGCCACTAATACTCATAGCATTTCGGGCAAGGTGTGGGGGAAAAAACACAGACTAAAACTTAGTAATCGGAATTAGGTATAAATTGTGTTGAAAGAAGGAATAAAAAATACAAAAAGGGGGGTTAGCAAAGCATAACTCAGCAATTGCACATGTTGGTGAACAGCGTTGTTTAAAAAATAGCAAGACATGGGTTGACATTTAGGAGGTAAGTTAGGTTACATGGAGTTAATTAGGCAGTACTTGGTTTAACTCTTAAACTGGTTGAGAGAGGTACAGCCTTTGACATGATTCGGGAGGTCATTCCACATTCTGGGTCCCTTGATTTGTAGAGCACTTCTAGTTTGGTTACACACAGCCAAATTGAGTAACAGGAAGAGGTCTTGGACACAAATTTGTTCCATGCTAAATGTAGAGGAATCAGCTGAGTATTCCTCAAATAAAATAAGTTGCCTCAGCTTATAAGGTAAATAAAATAAGCATTTCTCAAATAAGTAGCTGCCTCACCTCACTGCCTTACTGCTACATAGCCTTCCCAGCATGGTGCCTTCTTTTGATAATTACTTGTTCCACACCCAAATTGTATAACAGGAAGAGGTTTTGGACCCCTACTTCCCTCTCTCTTTTTTAATAATCTACAGTATATAGTCATAATTATAGCTTTAAGTATTCAATGAATAAAGTTTGTGACATTTTTACCCTTCTCCTTACCTAACATCATTTGTGCAGCATATTTTTATTTTATGTCTCACCCAGATTTAATTTCAAAATAAAACCAAACTAAATAAATTAGAAATGGGTATGTATAGCTAAGGTACACCCTTACTACTAGGTGAACAGGGGCATTTGGTGATAGTAAATGATCCCATCAGGCAGGGCTCATCACCTTCTCTCATATTTCATGTTCACCAGTGTTTATTTACTTAATAACTACTGGTATAATATCTTGCTATTATAAAAGTAATTCTACTATCATCAAACACATATTTACTTCAAGTTTCAAGCAGAGAATGCATATATAACTAACACGAAGGATTCCTCTTCACTAGATTCACCAGCTATAATATTTTGGTCATGTTCCAATATCATAAATCGATCCCAGTGTTATGTAGTAGAGAAAAAATGACTTATATCCAGTTTACGTAAAGCTACGAGTGGTCGAAACCACACTTAAATCCCGGAATGAACTTACGAAGGTTTTTCCACTTAGGGTACCTACTTGAATACGGACCTAGCCGCCACGAAGGCGCTAAGAAGGAATTCGCTCTTAGCTAAGAGGAAAAACCTTCGTAAGTACCTTCCTGAATCCGGCCCCAGGATCCTACGCGCTGCCCTCTCGGCGCTAGGCTTGACTTCAGATGACTACGCTCCGCACCCAGCTGTCTCGGGACGGGCTCGCCACATCAGAAATAATGGCAAACGGCAGGCGGAAGAGTAGTGCTCACATCCTACGTCAGACGGGACGTTGTTGCTCTGCTACATTGAGTGCCTCACGCGGCCAGCTGGCACTCGCCCTTCGGGGGGGGGGGGGGGGGGGGGGGGTCCGGCCGCTGGCCTGCGGTGGGGGTGCAGCGCCGGCCCCCAAGTGTCCCGCTGTCCGCAGCTAATACTTTGCTCAGTCTAGGTGCTAGTAAGCCCTACTTGTAGTCACACCCCCTTCTCCTTATCCATTAGGTCTTTTACGGCCTCTTGGCCGGGTACATTACGTGTTATGTGGTCTCTCACTTATTAGTTATTCTTTGTGTCCTGCCTGTTATATCCTAGTGTTATATAATTACTACACATTTGCACTCGGCCTTAATTCTAGTACCAGTTAACCTTTAGGTTTCTGCAGAATTAGTTTCCATGTCACTATAGGCTAAGGTCTCATACTTACTACGGGTGTACCTTTTAAGTTAAATCTAGTCCTTGGAATTGTTACTGTTAATTCTTACTTTATATATTTACTTTATATATTTACTTTATATATTTTAATATAAACGTTATATATTCCTTAAATTATATTTGAAACTTTGTATATTTACATGTTCAATATTAAGTTTTATATAATATCAACTTTGTTAAGTCTATAATATAAACCGTGTTTAATATAAACTTTATATAATTACTTACTTTATGTGAACTTTATATATTTACATGTTCTGCAGAATTTAATCTTCAATAAACTTTAACGCCCCATACTGCCAGTATCTTTCTCCCCCTGGTCAGAAAATGGTCACTGCTTGCATCACAAGCGGGGATGTTTCTGGCGGGGGAGAAAGAAACAATTGCGCAGCGCGTCCCGCGGCGTTGCGCGGGCAGTTTGGGGCCGTATAAATACGGGCGCACAACGGGGCTCCGCCTCACTCTGCCTGCCCTCGCCGCTGCCCTCGCAAAGCCCCACCCTCCCCCCCTTTGCAAGCGGCTGCTTTTGTACCCCCGTCATGCTTTGCACAGATGTCCCGATTGTCTCCCCACTGCATGTGGGAAGGGGGGTGCAGCGCCGGTCCCCAAGTGTCCCGCTGTCCGCAGCTAATACTTTGCCCAGTCTAGGTGCTAGTAAGCCCTACTTGTAGTCACACCCCCTTCTCCTTATCCATTAGGTCTTTTACGGCCTCTTGGCCGGGTACATTACGTGTTATGTGGTCTCTCACTTATTAGTTATTCTTTGTGTCCTGCCTGTTATATCCTAGTGTTATATAATTACTACACATTTGCACTCGGCCTTAATTCTAGTACCAGTTAACCTTTAGGTTTCTGCAGAATTAGTTTCCATGTCACTATAGGCTAAGGTCTCATACTTACTACGGGTGTACCTTTTAAGTTAAATCTAGTCCTTGGAATTGTTACTGTTAATTCTTACTTTATATATTTACTTTATATATTTACTTTATATATTTTAATATAAACGTTATATATTCCTTAAATTATATTTGAAACTTTGTATATTTACATGATCAATATTAAGTTTTATATAATATCAACTTTGTTAAGTCTATAATATAAACCGTGTTTAATATAAACTTTATATAATTACTTACTTTATGTGAACTTTATATATTTACATGTTCTGCAGAATTTAATCTTCAATAAACTTTAACGCCCCATACTGCCAGTATCTTTCTCCCCCTGGTCAGAAAATGTTACATTTGTTGTTTACCTACGTAATTCTAAGAGATACTGTGTAGCTGTCCTTGTTGCTCGGAAGATGCGCTGACAATTATTGTATATATTTACTGAAGTTACCCAAGGGCCACTAACTATCTAGTGGCCTCGAAGAGGACAGAAAGCCGGCGGCTTGTTAAAGGGCCTGCCAATTGTCTTAATGATATTTTTTAGCTGGAATTTGGCATTTACGGCTTCAGCGGGTAGGCGGTTCCATGGGTTTATAGCCCTCTTGGTGGAAAAAAAACATCTGTTTTCAGTCCTACTTGAGAGAACATACTCTCCAACACTATATCTGTGATTGTCCTGTTATCAGTGACTTTTGCCAGTGGAGGCTAATAGATCAGCATTAAGTATTTTGTTCTCTCCTAATTCCATGTATGACTGGCCATCCTGTGAGGTGAGGATGTTGGGTGAGCTTGTAGCTGGTTTTTGATCTACACTGTGTGGTCCTTTATACAGAATAGGGAAGCAGCACATTGCTGTGTATACCTAAACATGTTTAAAAATACATTGTTTGAGAGGAGTTTTGTAGAAACTGGTAAGAGTAATTATAATATAATGTTTCCATGATTCAGTGCTTACCTCTTGTGAAAATTGCTTAGAGTTGTTTAGTCAGAGTTGATTTGTTTTTTGTATTGAGGCTGGTATTTTCTAAATTGATTCCATGTACAGTATGTCTAACCATCCTGTGAGATGGGAGTATTAGATAAACTTATAGCTAGTTTTTTATCTACACTGTGTAATATTCCATATAGAATAGGGTAGCAGCACATTGCTGTGTATACCTAATCTTCTTAATAAAAAAAATCAGTAATAAAGATTTTAAATTATAGTTTGTATTATTACAAATACAGTACTGTATTATCCCTATTAAATCATGTTGACCATGGATCATTAAGATCTCATGTTGATATGTAATACAAGTCATATTTCTTTTGAACTGCTAATCCATGCTAATCATTCATTAAATTGTGCATTATGTCTCAATTTTTCACTTCCTTGTATATACTGTACAGTAGAAAAAGATAGGATAAAAATAAACCAGTAATATTTCTTTCATTATATTTTTCATTGAAATAACTGCATCAATATTTTTACAGCTGACAGGATTTGTTTTCCCATACAGGTGCATTATTTGTTAAAAAAAATTTGGTTTATTGTTACACACAATGGTGCTACATAGCCTTCCCAGCTTGGTGCCTTCTTTTAATACTTACTGATTAAAAAAATAAATAATAAATACATTTTATTCAGGAAAAGTACATACAGTTGATTTACAAACATAATGTTGGATTTATAGGCAGAGCTAGTACATACAATACCTAAAGCCACTAATACTCATAGCATTTCGGGCAAGGTGTGGGGGGGAAAAAACACAGACTAAAACTTAATAGTAATCGGGATTAGGTATAAATTGTGTTGACAGAAGGAATAAAAAATACAAAAAGGGGGTTAACATAGCATAAATCAGCAATTGCACATGTTGGTGAACAGCGTTGTTTAAAAAATAGCAAGACATGGGTTGACATTTAGGAGGTAAGTTAGGTTACATGGAGTTAATTAGGCAGTACTTGGTTTAACTCTTAAACTGGTTGAGAGAGGTACAGCCTTTGACATGATTCGGGAGGTCATTCCACATTCTGGGTCCCTTGATTTGTAGAGCACTTCTAATTTGGTTACACACAGCCAAATTGAGTAACAGGAAGAGGTCTTGGACACAAATTTGTTCTATGCTAAATGTAGAGGAATCAGCTGAGTATTCCTCAAATAAAGTAAGTTGCCTCAGCTTATAAGGTAAATAAAATAAGCATTTCTCAAATAAGTAGCTGCCTCACCTCACTGCCTTACTGCTACATAGCCTTCCCGGTATGGTGCCTTCTTTTGATAATTACTTGTTCCACACCCAAATTGTATAACAGGAAGAGGTCTTGAACCCCTACTTCCCTCTCTCTTTTTTAATAATCTAGTCATAATTATAGCTTTAAGTATTCAATGAATAAAGTTTTTGACATTTTTTACCCTTTTCCTTACCTAACATCATTTGTGCAGCATATTTTTATTTTATGTCTCACCCAGATTTAATTTCAAAATAAAACCAAACTAAATAAATTAGAAATGGGTATGTATAGCTAAGGTACACCCTTACTACTAGGTGAACAGGGGCATTTGGTGATAGTAAATGATCCCATCAGGCAGGGCTCATCACCTTCTCTCATATTTCATGTTCACCAGTGTTTATTTACTTAATAACTACTGGTATAATATCTTGCTATTATAAAACTAATTCTACTATCATCAAACACATATTTACTTCAAGTTTCAAGCAGAGAATGCATATATAACTAACACGAATGATTCCTCTTCACTAGATTCACCAGCTATAATATTTTGGTCATGTTCCAATATCATAAATCGATCCCAGTGTTATGTAGTAGAGAAAAAATGACTTATATCCAGTTTACGTAAAGCTACGAGTGGTCGAAACCACACTTAAATCCCGGAATGAACTTACGAAGGTTTTTCCACTTAGAGTAGTTAATTGAATACGGACGTAGCCGCCACGAAGGCACTAAGACGGAAAACGCTCTTAGCTAAGAGGAAAAACCTTCGTAAGTACCTTCCTGAATCCGGCCCCAGGAGGCCTGGACCTAGATTCAGGAAGCTCTGTGTATTTCTTCGTAAGTGGGTTTGCTACGAAGGTTCCTAAGTGCGCCCTAAGAAGATGCTTAGGTGCGATTCAATAAGGTATACTTAGGAAGAAAATTATTGGTTCACCTGCATGCCGATAGAGGTCACTACTGTGTTTCGTTTGGCCAGTCAGAGAGCAGCAACATTCTTCATATTGAAGATTTAGCGCTGGCTTATAGGAGCTCTACTGCCACCTATTTACGTCGAATTTTCTTATAAAATTAGTATATTTCGAAGTAAAACAATGTTTTTTCAACTTCTACAGCCAGCACCGACATTGTAGTAAACAAATATGTTACATTTGTTGTTTACCTACGTAATTCTAAGAGATACTGTGTAGCTGTCCTTGTTGCTCGGAAGATGCGCTGACAATTATTGTATATATTTACTGAATTTACCCAATGGCCACTAACTATCTAGTGACCTCGAAGAGGACAGAAAGCCGGCGGCTTGTTAAAGGGCCCGCCAATTGAATTAATGTTATTTTTTAGCTGGAATTTGGCATTTACGGCTTCAGCGGGTAGGCGGTTCCATGGGTTTATAGCCCTCTTGGTGGAAAAAAAAACATCTGTTTTCAGTCCTACTTGAGAGAACATACTCTCCAACACTATATCTGTGATTGTCCTGTTATCAGTGACTTCATACCAAATGGTATGAGGTACTTTGAGCTCTGTAATTACTTCATTCACTCAGGAATATTGGAAGATATTCTTGTGCTGCACCCAGATTTTGCCAGTGGAGGCTAATAGATCAGCATTAAGTATTTTGTTCTCTCCTAATTCCATGTATGACTGGCCATCCTGTGAGGTGAAGATGTTGGGTGAGCTTGTAGCTGGTTTTTGATCTACACTGTGTGGTCCTTTATACAGAATAGGGAAGCAGCACATTGCTGTGTATACCTAAACATGTTTAAAAATACATTGTTTGAGAGGAGTTTTGTAGAAACTGGTAAGAGTAATTATAATATAATGTTTCCATGATTCAGTGCTTACCTCTTGTGAAAATTGCTTAGAGTTGTTTAGTCAGAGTTGATTTGTTTTTTGTATTGAGGCTGGTATTTTCTAAATTGATTCCATGTACAGTATGTCTAACCATCCTGTGAGATATGAGTATTAGATAAACTTATAGCTAGTTTTTTATCTACACTGTGTAATATTCCATATAGAATAGGGTAGCAGCACATTGCTGTGTATACCTAATCTTCTTAATAAAAAAAATCAGTAATAAAGATTTTAAATTATAGTTTGTATTATTACAAATACAGTACTGTATTATCCTTATTAAATCATGTTGACCATGGATCATTAAGATCTCATGTTGATATGTAATACAAGTCATATTCTTTTGAACTGCTAATCCATGCTAATCATTCATTAAATTGTGCATTATGTCTTAATTTTTCACTTCCTTGGATATACTGTACAGTACAAAAAGATAGGATAAAAATAAACCAGTAATATTTCTTTCATTATATTTTTCATTGAAATAACTGCATCAATATTTTTACAGCTGACAGGATTTGTTTTCCCATACTGGTGCATTATTTGTTAAAAAAAATTTGGTTTATTGTTACACACAATGGTGCTACATAGCCTTCCCAGCTTGGTGCCTTCTTTTAATACTTACTGATTAAAAAAAATATAATAAATACATTTTATTCAGGAAAAGTACATACAGTTGATTTACAAACATAATGTTGGATTTATAGGCAGAGCTAGTACATACAATACCTAAAGCCACTAATACTCATAGCATTTCGGGCAAGGTGTGGGGGGAAAAAAACACAGACTAAAACTTAATAGCAATCGAGATTAGGTATAAATTGTGTTGAAAGAAGAAATAAAAAATACAAAAAGGGGGTTAACATAGCATAAATCAGCAATTGCACATGTTGGTGAACAGCGTTGTTTAAAAAATAGCAAGACATGGGTTGACATTTAGGAGGTAAGTTAGGTTACATGGAGTTAATTAGGCAGTACTTGGTTTAACTCTTAAACTGGTTGAGAGAGGTACAGCCTTTGACATGATTCGGGAGGTCATTCCACATTCTGGGTCCCTTGATTTGTAGAGCACTTCTAGTTTGGTTACACACAGCCAAATTGAGTAACAGGAAGAGGTCTTGGACACAAATTTGTTCCATGCTAAATGTAGAGGAATCAGCTGAGTATTCCTCAAATAAAATAAGTTGCCTCAGCTTATAAGGTAAATAAAATAAGCATTTCTCAAATAAGTAGCTGCCTCACCTCACTGCCTTACTGCTACATAGCCTTCCCGGCATGGTGCCCTCTTTTGATAATTACTTGTTCCACACCCAAATTGTATAACAGGAAGAGGTCTTGGACCCCTACTTCCCTCTCTCTTTTTTAGTAGTCTATATAGTCATAATTATAGCTTTAAGTATTCAATGAATAAAGTTTTTGACATTTTTACCCTTTTCCTTACCTAACATCATTTGTGCAGCATATTTTTATTTTATGTCTCACCCAGATTTAATTTCAAAATAAAACCAAACTAAATAAATTAGAAATGGGTATGTATAGCTAAGGTACACCCTTACTACTAGGTGAACAGGGGCATTTGGTGATAGTAAATGATCCCATCAGGCAGGGCTTATCACTTTCTCTCATATTTCATGTTCACCAGTGTTTATTTACTTAATAACTACTGGTATAATATCTTGCTATTATAAAACTAATTCTATCATTAAACACATATTTACTTCAAGTTTCAAGCAGAGAATGCATATATAACTAACACGAAGGTTCAAGCAGAGAATGCATATATAACTAACACGAAGGATTCCTCTCCACTAGATTCACCAGCTATAATATTTTGGTCATGTTCCAATATCATAAATCGATCCCAGTGTTATGTAGTAGAGAAAAATGACTTATATCCAGTTTACGTAAAGCTATGAGTGGTCGAAACCACACTTAAATCCCGGAATGAACTTACGAAGATTTTTCCACTTAGGGTAGTTAATTGAATACGGACGTAGCCGCCACGAAGGCGCTAAGACGGAAAACGCTCTTAGCTAAGAGGAAAAACCTTCGTAAGTACCTTCCTGAATCCGGCCCCTGGTCGACGACCGGGCCGCGGGGACGCTAAGCCCCGGAAGCACCTCAAGGTAACCTCAAGGTAAGGTAACCTCCTCCAATGTTTTTTAATGTACTGGTAGCTAGTTGTAATGCTGCTAGTTCTGCTTGTGTGGAGGTCAGCCAGTTGTTTAACTTGACACTGACAGTCTGTGTGCAAATATTATTTCTATAAAAGCTTCATGCTGCTGCAGTCCGTCCAGTAGAAGATTGGACCGAGCTGTCGGTGTAGACACAGTGCTCGTGAGAGATGAAATTCTCGATGGAGGAGGCAATTGGTTCAATTGTAACAGCTTTGAGAAGAGCAAGATTTTCATTATCTTGGTGACAGGTGTGTATGATACTTGAATGGTGGGGTACAGATAAAGACGAATATCAGAGACAGGTAGATTGCAGTTAAAAGGAATGTTAAGTTTAATGAGATTGTAGGCATTTTTTCTCAGCCATTTATCATAAAAGGAGTGAGTTGGTATTGTGGGAACCGACCTGTGAGATTTATATTTATTTAATTTATATGAATTTATATTTCCGTTAATTTATATACTTCGATAGCAATTTGTATAATGATAAGTGGACTGTATTTCTGCAATAATGTCATAATCTCACAAATCGATCCTCTACACATTATGGGGGGGTTTATATTAATTGAATATATATGCAGCCAATCAAACTACAGTATTAACTACATACATTGAAAAGGTTCCTTATCTTATAGTACAGCAGGTTAGTCCACCAGGTATAACTAGGGTGTAGACACCAAATTATCCTCTTTGAGGTAGCTTCCATCACCCAGTAACTGGTGCACAAAGTCTTCCTCGTCTTGACCTGTCAAAAGGGCGCTAGCTGTAAAGCCAGATACCTATATATGACAAGCTATATCAGAGAAAATACTGTACATGGAACAATAAAGACCTGGCTTAATTACCTTTAGTTTGAGGCGATTTCGTGCTCTAACTGGATAACCCTACCCAATGACATTAATGGCCACTAATGATAGATAATGGGTTTCGGAAAGAACACTTAACTTGATTTGATGACAGCGTGTTGAAAATGGTACACCTTTGGTTTCCATAACACTACGTCCAAGTAAATTTAACAGGAGCCGAATTTGCTCCCTGTGAGCCTCTGGTCTAGTATCAACAATGGCTGCCCTCCTTCCTCACTCTGACGCCTGGCTTACATTGTCCACATGACAGAAAGTGATAGAAGGGTCACATTTACTCTACTTTAATATTGATAATTAAGTTAATTTATATGAGATGTTTTATGATGGTAAAGTCCAAAGACTAATGTATTTAAGAATAATTCCCAGCAGAATAGCTGGTGAATTATAATAGTATGTGGTGATGACATCCCGTTTTCTTTAGATGGTAATTCCACTACAAGTTACGTTTTCTATAGGTTACTTGTTGGTAATACAGCAGCAATTATTATCTGTCTGATTATTAAATGGTGTCGGATTTTCCGACAGGTATGTCGGCACCAGTCAATAGGGTGTTAACAGCACTAAATAATTTGTCTCTGAGCAATGCAGGAGATGTAGGATCTCTCATGACTTTAAGGCAAAAGGTCGTGTTGACTTGCATGATTCTCTCTAGTATGGTTGGAAGCTTCAGTTCTTCCCTGCGTCGTACTTTTGCAATTAAATTTTTGGTGAATTAACTGGTGACTATTTGTCCCAACGAGAAGTGGGGGAGGCAGACTCAAACACTGACAAAGGATTATCTTTCATTAGATGCCGTCTACAAAAGAGACAAAGCTCAATCCCCGCAAGCATAAATAGGTGACTTTAAAGCAGTCTCCGTGGTGTAGTGGTAAGACACTCGCCTGGCGTTCCGCGAGCGCTATGTCATGGGTTCGTATCCTGGCTGGGGAGGATTTACTGGGCGCAATTCCTTAACTGTAGCCTCTGTTTAACGCAACAGTAAAATGTGTACTTGGATGAAAAAACGATTCTTCGCGGCAGGGAGATCGTATTCCAGGGACCATAGGATTAAGGACTTGCCCGAAACGCTACGCGTACTAGTGGCTGTACAAGAATATAACAACTCTTGTATATATCTAAAAAAAAAAAAAAAAAAAAAAAAAAAAAAAAAAAAAAAAAAAAGGTAAGTACAAGCAATTAGAAATAAGGAGGTAGGAATCAAATTTTCAATACAAAACGAAATTGGAAAACCTTAAAATTTCTCAATATGTTCGTTATGAACGATGCAGCAGCAGCAACAGGGCGAGAAGTGTGATTTTTCTTGAGCATGGTTTAAGCAGTTGCAATGTCTACATAACTGTAGTTATCACAGTTATGCTGTGTGTGTGCCAGACTCTAGTCATGTAAGGCACCATTCATTACAAACTGGATGGGTGACCTGACCCTGAGCCTGATACAACAATTCCATATTTTCAAATAAACCACAAGAGTGTTATGTCAACACCGCCCCTGGTGGCCATGGCCGCACCCGCCAGCCCCAGGCGCTCACGCTAAGCACAACACCCCAATTAACTAACTACCATAATGTCTTGATGATGAATGCCCTGATCTCAGAACTCTTTGTTCCATCTCTCTGTATGTATCCATTGGGGGTCTCCCGTGGTCTCAATGGGTGATCATACGAATGATTCATCAAGAACATCATGATGGGTCTATGATTAGGCTACAATCTGTAAATGCCACAATTATACGGGCCGCTCTTTCACGAAGTGTTTACAACTACGTTTGAGTTGTAAAATCATGCTTTCTGTAATACTCTCGCATATAGTCAACTGTTGACACCGTTAGTTGCACAGACAACACTAACTTGTGTATTCTCCAAGTGCAATATTGGAGTGGTTGTTACATTATACACATATACAGTGCGAATAACAAAAACCTGATTCGTCTGACATTTTTGCATGCGTATGTTAATGCCACTAGACCATATGCGTAATTGTCAATACATCTCAATGTAATGGCACAGCCAGAGCCACAACTAGGAGCAAGAGGTCACACATTAACTGTCCGCGTTGACAGGTTTATTAACATGTTCTCGCAGACGTTGCTGGGAGAAGCCTATTTCTCAAAAGTTTCTGCCACTCTTATGCTATAGTTTCTCTCAAAAGTTATGAGTAATACAGATTTTCATGTGTAACAGCACCACTTTTCATGAGAATACTGTTCTAACAAAATGTAATACTTCACTGCGGCACCTGGAGACTCATTAGAATATACACGTTGCAAATATTTAAAGTTGTATAGTAACGAGGTGAGAATAAATACTTTTGCTGGTGAAGCATGGCAATATTCTGCTTGACTTGCTGGACGTGGGCAAATCAAGACTTCAAAACAAGTTGACTCTTACCAATACTTAGGTACTAAATACTATCTTTACTCATATTGCGACAAAACTTTAAAATTAGGCTAAAAAAAGAGGGTATTCGCTGAGATTGAGAGGAGCTCTGGCAACCTTGCTGGACTCGGGAGTCTCGCATGAGCCTGGGTTACAGGGCCAGTGTCACTTCAGCCGTCAGCGGGATAGTGTGTTAACTTGCGCTCCGGAAACCGTTTACAGAGTGGGTTACGTCGACTTTTGTGAGTATATGATTGATATTTTGTGGTAATTTTACGCGTATCTAATATTTTAATGTTATATTCGGTAGGTAATAACTGACTTTTTATGTTTATGGTAATGTCATGTTTGTCAGTGATTGTGTAGAACAACAAGGTAAACATTTGATCAAGTGAAATGGTAAATTATGAGTCGTAATAATCCGTCGATTAGGCGTCGATTTATTTCTTGAGCGGTATCAAGCCCAGAACACGGCTCCAGAAACTGGAAGAGCGTACTAATAATGAGGTTGATTATTTGGTAACGTTCTGGTGGTAACTAGTCGTTATAATATAATGAAGACAATGTGTTAGTGTGACCCGCCGCCGCCGGCAGACCTTCAATGATGCTCCAGGGAAGGAAGGACTTCACCCTTGTTTGTGTTTCGCAAATTGCTGCCAATATTGATCCGTGGTGTGTGTGTACTCGCCTATTTGTGCCTGCAGGATCGAGCGTTGGCTCTTGGATCCCGACTTGCCTTCTGTTGATTAAAGAAATGACTCCTGTCCTACTTCTCTATCATACCTAGTTTTAAATCTATGAATAGTGTTTGCTTTCATAATGTGCTCCTTTAGTTCATTCCATTTCCCTACGACTCTCACGCTAATTTTTTTTTTTTTTTTTTACATCTCTACGACTCGTCTGAGTTTCCAGTTACCCCCCCCCCCCCCTGTCCCCTTGTTCTGCTTGCATGCCGTGTGAACATTTCGTCTATTTCCACTGTCAATCCCCCTAAGTATAATGAATGCTATTATCATATCTTCCCCGCTCCCTCCTCTTTTCTAACGTCGTCAGGTTCAGTTCCTTCAGTCGCTCTTCATATCCCATCCCATGCAACTCCGGGACTAGCCTCGTCGCAAATCTTTGAACCTTTTACCAGTTTCCTAACGTGTTTTTTTTTAGGTTGGGGGGGGGGGGTGGTCCTCCATGATGGGGCTGCATACTCTAAGACTGGTCTCACGTAGGCATTGTAAAGCCTCCTTACTTAGGTTTCTGAATGACGTTCTAACTTTTACCAGGGAAGAGTACGCTGTTGTCGTTATCAGATTTATATGTGCCTCAGGAGTTAGAATAAATGTTACGCCCACACCCAGGTCTCTGTCTCGAATCGTCACAGGAAGTTGTTGTTTTAGATTTAACTACTCGGAACGAAATGTCCATGTAGCACGGGCTATGGTGAGCCAGTAACACAGGAGGTAGTTTCCTTTCATTATGTACTGGCCCTTTGGTCTCCTGTCACCTAGTCCCATTTCCATAACTTTACATTTTGTTGTGTTGAATTTTAGTAGCCATTTCACCGATCATCTCTGCAGTTTGTTGAAGCAGTTCCCGTGGCGCAGTGGTAAAACACTCGCCCGGCGCTTCGTGAGCGTTTTTGCCTGGGTTCGTATCCTGACCGGGGATGATTGATTATGCACCAATCCTTAACTGTAGAATTTGTTCACCCAGCAGTGAATGGGCACCTGGTTGTTAAACGATTTGGCGGGTCGTGTTGATGGAAAAAATTTTGATTAAGGACCTGACCGAAATGCTTTGCGTGCTAGTGGTTTCCAAGAATGTAAGAACTCTGGTGTTATATATATATATATATATATATATATATATATATATATATATATATATATATATATATATATATAACACTTGATCAATATATGATCAAGTTAAATGGTTATATATGTGTATATATATGTATATGTGTATATATATGTATATATGTGTGTATATATATATAATATGTCGTACCTAGTAGCCAGAACGCACTTCTCAGCCTACTATGCAAGGCCCGATTTGCCTAATAAGCCAAGTTTTCCTGAATTAATATATTTTCTCTAATTTTTTTCTTATGAAATGATAAAGCTACCCGTTTCATTATGAATGAGGTCAATTTTTTTTTATTGGACTAAAAATTAACGTAGATATATGACCGAACCTATCCAACCCTACCTAACCTAACTTAACCTATCTTTATAGGTTAGGTTAGGTAGCTGAAAAAGTTAGGTTAGGTAAGGTAGTCGAAAAATAATTAATTCATGAAAACTTGGCTTATTAGGCAAATCGGGCCTTGCATAGTAGGCCGAGAAGTGCGTTCTGGCTACTAGGTACGACATATATATATATATATATATATATATATATATATATATATATATATATATATATATATATATATATATTATTAAATATGACCGAAAAAGTAAGATTAATAATTCTAACACGAATTTTCTCAATCTTTCGTACATTACGCTTCACTGTTGGAGGTAAATCAAAAATCACTTCTCCAAAATTCATTTTTATTTTTATTTCAAATAAAAATGAATTTTGGAGAAGTGATTTTTGATTTACCTCCAACAGTGAAGCGTAATGTACGAAAGATTGAGAAAATTCGTGTTTAGAATTATTAATCTTACTTTTTCGGTCATATTTAATAATATATGTCTACAGGAAAGACTGCTACCAAAATATACTAATATATATATATATATATATATATATATATATATATATATATATATATATATATATATATATATATATATATATAATAAAAAAAAAATAGTCATCTTGGAGTATCCTACAATCCTCATTTGTCACAACTAGTCTCATTAATTTCGCGTCATCCGCAAATATCGACACACAGGACTCAACTCCTATAGACATGTCGTTCACGTATATTAGAAATAGAACTGGTCCCAGCACCGATCCTTGAGGTACTCCACTTGTTACTGGTCGACAATCTTACTTCTCACCGCTGACTTTACTCTCTGACTCCTGCCTGTTAAGTGTGTGTGTGTATTCACCTAGTTGAGCTTCGGCTCTTTAGCCCCGCCTCTCAACTGTCAATCAACTGGTGTACAGATTCCTGAGCTTACTGGGCTCTGTCATATCTACATTTGAAACTGTGTATAGTCTGCCTCCACCACATCACTGCTTAATGTATTCCATATGTTAATTACTCTGACACTGAAAAAGTTCTTTCTAATGTCCCTGTGGCTCATGTGGGTACCAAGTTTCCACCTGTGTCCCCTTGTTCGTGTTCCACCCGTGCTAAAGAGTTGATCTTAGTCCATCCTGTCAATTCCCCTGAGAATTTTGTAGGTGGTTATCATGTCTCCCCTTACTCTTCTGTTTTCCAGGGAC